>NC_052312.1:53067783-53104421 GCF_016432855.1 Salvelinus namaycush | reverse complement strand
AGGCGATCGGAGACTGGGAGGCTGAAAACACAATGGCTGACTGGGAGACTGGGAGGCTGAAAACACAATGGCTGACTGGGAGACTGGGAGGCTGGAAACACATTGGCTGACTGGGAGACTGGGAGGCTGGAAACATAACAGCGGAGAACATCTCAGTGGAGAGGAGAGACCTGCTTTATGTCAGAACATCTCAGTAGAGAGGAGAGACCTGCTTTAAATGTCAGAACATCTCAGTGGAGAGGAGAGATCTGCTTTAAATGTCTGAACATCTCAGTAGAGAGGAGAGACCTGCTTTAAATGTCTGAACATCTCAGTAGAGAGGAGAGACCTGCTTTAAATGTCAGAACATCTCAGTAGAGAGGAGAGACCTGCTTTAAATGTCAGAACATCTCAGTAGAGAGGAGAGACCTGCTTTAAATGTCAGAACATCTCAGTGGAGAGGAGAGACCTGCTTTATGTCAGAACATCTCAGTAGAGAGGAGAGACCTGCTTTATGTCAGAACATCTCAGTGGAGAGGAGAGACCTGCTTTATGTCAGAACATCTCAGTGGAGAGGAGAGACCTGCTTTATGTCAGAACATCTCAGTGGAGAGGAGGACCTGTTTAAAGTATCAGAAACATCTAGTGGAGAGGAGGAGGACCTGCTTTAATTCAGAACATCTCAGTGGAGAGGAGAGACCTGCTTTTATGTCAGAAACATTCAGTGGAGAGGAGAGACCTGCTTATGTCAGAACTCTCAGTGGAGAGGAGAGACCTGCTTTAAATGTCAGACATCTCAGTGGAGAGGAGAGACCTGCTTTAAATGTCAAATCTCAGTGGAAGGAGAGACTGTTATGTCAGAACATCTCAGTGGAGAGGAGAGACCTGCTTTATGTCAGAACATCTCAGTGGAGAGGAGAGACCTGCTTTATGTCAGAACATCTCAGTGGAGAGGAGAGACCTGCTTTAAATGTCAGAACATCTCAGTGGAGAGGAGAGACCTGCTTTATGTCAGAACATCTCAGTAGAGAGGAGAGAGCTGCTGGAGTCATAGGGAAAGGAGCTGTAAAGTGGAACACATGGCAAAGGACACACATATAAAATAATGGAGGAGATGGTGTGACTCATTATCAGCTCTGAGGCAGTAATGGAGGATATGGTGTGACTCATTAGTAGCTCTGAGGCAGTAATGGATGAGATGGTGTGACTCATTAGTAGCTCTGAGGCAGTAATGGAGGAGATGCTGTGACTCATTAGTAGCTCTGAGGCAGTAATGGAGGAGATGGTTTGGCTCAGATCTGAGGCAGTAATGAAGGAGATGGTGTGACTCATTAGCAGCTCTGAGGGCAGTAATGGAGGAGATGGTGTGACTCATGAGCAGCTCTGAGGCAGTAATGGAGGAGATGGTGTGACTCAGCTCTGAGGCAGTAATGGAGGAGATGGTGTGACTCATTAACAGCTCTGAGGCAGTAATGGAGGAGATGGTGTGACTCATTAGCAGCTCTGAGGCAGTAATGGAGGAGATGGTGTGACTCATTAGCAGCTCTGAGGCAGTAATGGAGGAGATGGTGTGACTCATTAGCAGCTCTGAGGCAGTAATGGAGGAGATGGTGTGACTCATTAGCAGCTCTGAGGCAGTAATGGAGGAGATGGTGTGACTCATTAGCAGCTCTGAGGCAGTAATGGAGGAGATGGTGTGACTCATTAGCAGCTCTGAGGGCAGTAATGGAGGAGATGGTGTGACTCATTAACACCTCTGAGGCAGTAATGGAGGAGATGGTGTGACTCATTAGCAGCTCTGAGGCAGTAATGGAGGAGATGGTGTGACTCATTAGCAGCTCTGAGGCAGTAATGGAGGAGATGGTGTGACTCATTAGCAGCTCTGAGGCAGTAATGAAGGAGATGGTGTGACTCATTAGCAGCTCTGAGGGCAGTAATGGAGGAGATGGTGTGACTCATTAACACCTCTGAGGCAGTAATGGAGGAGATGGTGTGACTCATTAACACCTCTGAGGCAGTAATGGAGGAGATGGTGTGACTCATTAGCAGCTCTGAGGGCAGTAATGGAGGAGATGGTGTGACTCATTAACACCTCTGAGGCAGTAATGGAGGAGACGGTGTGACTCATTAACACCTCTGAGGCAGTAATAGAGGAGACGGTGTGACTCATTAGCAGCTCTGAGGCCAATGAATCCTACATCTAGAACACAACCCCATAGACTACCCTTACAGACACGTGCAGACTAACAGAGGGATGTAGACACTGCATTGGAGCCATCGCTGACCTGTTTACTGGTAACTACACAACACTGCTGTGGTACTATGTACACCCCTGTACTACACTGTATATGTACTGTATATATTCAATACTGCAGTTTATATAGATATATCCCCTGTACTACACTGTATATGTACTGTATATATTCAATACTGCAGTTTATATAGATATATCCCCTGTACTACACTGTATATGTACTGTATATATTCAATACTGCAGTTTAAATGATATATCCCTGTACTACACTGTATATGTACTGTATATATTCAATACTGCAGTTTAAATAGATATATCCCCTGTACTACACTGTATATGTACTGTATTATTCATACTGCAGTTTAAATAGATATATCCCCTGTACTACACTGTATATGTTACTGTATATTTCACTACTGCAGTTTAAATAGATATATCCCCTGTACTACACTGTTATGTACTGTATATATTCAATACTGCAGTTTATATAGATATATCCCCGTACTACACTGTATATGTACTGTATATATTCAATACTGCAGTTTAAATAGATATATCCCTGTACTACACTGTATATGTACTGTATATATTCAATACTGCGTTTATATAGATATATCCCTGTACTACACTGTATATGTACTGTATATATTCACTACTGCAGTTTATAAAGATATTACCCCTGTACTACACTGTATATGTACTGTATATATTCACTACTGCAATTAAATAGATATATCCCTGTACTACACTGTATATATACTGTAATATTCACTACTGCAGTTTTATATGATATTACCTGTACTACACTGTATATGTACTGTATATATTCACTACTGCAGTTTAAATAGATATATCCCCTGTACTACACTGTATATGTTCTGTATATATTTAATACTGCAGTTTAAATAGATATATCCCTGTACTACACTGTGATATGTACTGTATATATTCACTACTGCAGTTTATAAGATATTACCCCTGTACTACACTGTATATGTACTGTATATATTCACTACTGCAGTTTATATAGATATATCCCCTGTACTACACTGTATATGTACTGTATATATTCAATACTGCAGTTTATATAGATATATCCCCTGTACTACACTGTATATGTACTGTATATATTCAATACTGCAGTTTAAATAGATATCCCCGTACTACACTGTATATGTACTGTATATATTCACTACTGCAGTTTTAAATAGATATATCCCCTGTACTACACTGTATATGTACTGTATATATTCAATACTGCAGTTTATATAGATATATACCCTGTTACACTGTAATGTACTGTATATATTCACTACTGCAGTTTAATAGATATATCCCTGTACTACACTGTATATGTACTGTATATATTCAATACTGCAGTTTTAAATAGATATATCCCTGTACTACACTGTAATATACTGTATATATTCACTACTGCAGTTTAAATAGATATATCCCCTGTACTACACTGTATATGTACTGTATATATTCAATACTGCAGTTTATATAGATATATCCCCTGTACTACACTGTATATATACTGTATATATTCACTACTGCAGTTTAAATAGATATATCCCCTGTACTACACTGTATATGTACTGTATATATTCAATACTGCAGTTTATATAGATATATCCCCTGTACTACACTGTATATGTACTGTATATATTCAATACTGCAGTTTATATAGATATATCCCCTGTACTACACTGTATATGTACTGTATATATCACTACTGCAGTTTATAAAGATATTACCCCTGTACTACACTGTATATGTACTGTATATATTCATACTGCAGTTTATATAGATATATCCCCTGTACTACACTGTATATGTACTGTATATATCATACTGCAGTTTATAAGATATTACCCCTGTACTACACTGTATATGTACTGTATATATTCAATACTGCAGTTTATAAAGATATATCCCCTGTACTACACTGTATATGTACTGTATATATTCACTACTGCAGTTTATAAAGATATTACCCCTGTACTACACTGTATATGTACTGTATATATTCCATACTGCAGTTTATATAGATATATCCCTGTACTACACTGTATATGTACTGTATATATTCAATACTGCAGTTTATAAAGTTACCCTGTACTACACTGTATATGTACTGTATATATTCACTACTGCAGTTAATAAAGTATTACCCCTGTACTACACTGTATATGTAATGTATATATTCAATACTGCAGTTTATATAGATATATCCCCTGTACACACTGTATATGTACTGTATATATTCAATACTGCAGTTTATAAGATATATCCCTGTACTACACTGTATATGTACTGATATATTCAACTGCAGTATATAGATATATCCCCTGTACTACACTGTATATGTACTGTATATATTCAATACTGCAGTTTATATAGATATATCCCCTGTACTACACTGTATATGTACTGTATATATTCAATACTGCAGTTTAAATAGATATATCCCCTGTACTACACTGTATATGTACTGTATATATTCAATACTGCAGTTTAAATAGATATTACCCCTGTACTACACTGTATATGTACTGTATATATTCAATACTGCAGTTTATATAGATATATCCCCTGTACTACACTGTATATGTACTGTATATATTCACTACTGCAGTTTATAAAGATATATACCCTGTATACACTGTATATGTACTGTATATATTCAATACTGCAGTTTATATAGATATATCCCCTGTACTACACTGTATATGTACTGTATATATTCACTACTGCAGTTTATAAAGATATTACCCCTGTACTACACTGTATATGTACTGTATATATTCAATACTGCAGTTTATAAAGATATATCCCCTGTACTACACTGTATATGTACTGTATATATTCACTACTGCAGTTTATAAAGATATTACCCCTGTACTACACTGTATATGTACTGTATATATTCAATACTGCAGTTTATATAGATATATCCCCTGTACTACACTGTATATGTACTGTATATATTCAATACTGCAGTTTATAAAGATATTACCCCTGTACTACACTGTATATGTACTGTATATATTCACTACTGCAGTTTATAAAGATATTACCCCTGTACTACACTGTATATGTACGTATATATTCAATACTGCAGTTTATATAGATATATCCCCTGTACTACACTGTATATGTAATGTATATATTCAATACTGCAGTTATATAGATATATCCCTGTACTACACTGTATATGTACTGTATATATTCACTACTGCAGTTTATATAGATATATCCCCTGTACTACACTGTATATGTACTGTATATATCAATACTGCAGTTTATATAGATATATCCCCTGTACTACACTGATATGTACTGTATATATTCAATACTGCAGTTTAAATAGAAATCCCCTGTACTACATGTATATGTACTTTGTATATATTCAATACTGCACGTTTAATATATGATTATACCCCTGTACTACACTGTATATGTACTGTATATATTCAATACTGCCAGTTTAAATAGATATATCCCCTGTACTACACTGTTATTGTACTGTATATATTCAATACTGCAGTTTAAATAGATATATCCCCTGTACTACACTGTATATGTACTGTATATATTCAATACTGCAGTTTAAATAGATATATCCCCTGTACTACACTGTATATGTACTGTATATATTCACTACAGCAGTTTATATAGATATACCCCTGTACTACACTGTATATGTACTGTATATATTCAATACTGCAGTTTAAATAGATATATCCCCTGTACTACACTGTATATGTACTGTATATATTCAATACTGCAGTTTAAATAGATATATCCCCTGTACTACACTGTATATGTACTGTATATATTCAATACTGCAGTTTATATAGATATTACCCCTGTACTACACTGTATATGTACTGTATATATTCAATACTGCAGTTTATATAGATATATCCCCTGTACTACACTGTATATGTACTGTATATATCAATACTGCAGATTTAATCGATATATCCCCTGTACTACACTGTATATGTACTGTATATATTCAATACTGCAGTTTATATAGATATTATCCCCTGTACTACACTGTATATGTACTGTATATATTTCAGTACTGCAGTATCCCCCCCCCCCCTGCAGTTTAAATAGATATATCCCCTGTACTACACTGTATATGTACTGTATATATTCAATACTGCAGTTTAAATAGATATATCCCCTGTACTACAATGTATATGTACTGTATATATTCAATAATGCAGTTTATAAAGATATATCCCCTGTACTACACTGTATATGTACTGTATATATTCAATACTGCAGTTTAAATAGATATATCCCCTGTACTACACTGTATATGTACTGTATATATTCACTACTGCAGTTTATATAGATATATCCCCTGTACTACACTGTATATGTACTGTATATATTCAATACTGCAGTTTATATAGATATTACCCCTGTACTACACTGTATATGTACTGTATATATTCACTACTGCAGTTTATATAGATATATCCCCTGTACTACACTGTATATGTACTGTATATATTCAATACTGCAGTTTAAATTGATATATCCCCTGTACTACACTGTATATATATACTGTATATATTCAATACTGCAGTTTAAATAGATATATCCCCTGTACTACACTGTATATATATACTGTATATATTCAATACTGCAGTTTAAATAGATATATCCCCTGTACTACACTGTATATATACTGTATATGTTCAATACTGCAGTTTATAAAGATATTACCCCTGTACTACACTGTATATGTACTGTATATATTCAATACTGCAGTTTATAAAGATATTACCCCTGTACTACACTGTATATGTACTGTATATATTCACTACTGCAGTTTATATAGATATATCCCCTGTACTACACTGTATATATATTCTGTATATATTTATCATGGCAGCTAATATAGATATTACCCCTGTACTACATTGTATATATATTCTGTATATATTTATCATGGCAGCTAATATAGATATATCCCCTGTACTACACTGTATATATATACTGTATATATTCAATACTGCAGTTTAAATAGATATATCCCCTGTACTACACTGTATATATACTGTATATGTTCAATACTGCAGTTTATAAAGATATTACCCCTGTACTACACTGTATATGTACTGTATATATTCAATACTGCAGTTTATATAGATATATCCCCTGTACTACACTGTATATGTACTGTATATATTCACTACTGCAGTTTATATAGATATATCCCCTGTACTACACTGTATATGTACTGTATATATTCATCATGGCAGCTTATATAGATATATCCCTGTGAAATCTATAAAGAAATTGTTGAAATTGCTGCCATCACAAGCTTCAACAGTCACGTGAAGATATGATAACATTCTGATTCCTCCTCCAACAAGACAGACAGGAACACTGTGTCTGGCAGGTTTCTGATTGTCATAGAATATAGACACAGGAACACATTGAACCAGCCAACAGAACCCGTTTAGAGAAGAAGATATAACTGGGCTGAACCAGCCAACATAGTCCGTTTAGAGAAGAAGATATAACTGGGCTGAACCAGCCAACATAGTCCGTTTAGAGAAGAAGATATAACTGGGCTGAACCAGCCAACATAGTCCGTTTAGAGAAACAGAAGATATAACTGGGCTGAACCAGCCAACATAGTCCGTTTAGAGAAGAAGATATAACTGGGCCGAACCAGCCAACATAGTCCGTTTAGAGAAACAGAAGATATAACTGGGCTGAACCAGCCAACATAGTCCGTTTAGAGAAACAGAAGATATAACTGGGCTGAACCAGCCAACATAGTCCGTTTAGAGAAACAGAAGATATAACTGGGCTGAACCAGCCAACATAGTCCGTTTAGAGAAACAGAAGATATAACTGGGCTGAACCAGCCAACATAACCCGTTTAGAGAAGAAGATATAACTGGGCTGAACCAGCCAACATAGTCCGTTTAGAGAAGAAGATATAACTGGGCTGAACCACCCAACAGAACCCGTTTAGAGAAGAAGATATAACTGGGCTGAACCAGCCAACATAGTCCGTTTAGAGAAACAGAAGATATAACTGGGCTGAACCAGCCAACATAGTCCGTTTAGAGAAGAAGATATAACTGGGCTGAACCAGCCAACATAGTCCGTTTAGAGAAGAAGATATAACTGGGCTGAACCAGCCAACATAGTCCGTTTAGAGAAACAGAAGATATAACTGGGCCGAACCAGCCAACATAGTCCGTTTAGAGAAACAGAAGATATAACTGGGCTGAACCAGCCAACATAGTCAGTTTAGAGAAGAAGATATAACTGGGCTGAACCAGCCAACATAGTCCGTTTAGAGAAGAAGATATAACTGGGCTGAACCAGCCAACATAGTCCGTTTAGAGAAACAGAAGATATAACTGGGCCGAACCAGCCAACATAGTCCGTTTAGAGAAACAGAAGATATAACTGGGCCGAACCAGCCAACATAGTCCGTTTAGAGAAACAGAAGATATAACTGGACTGAACCAGCCAACATAGTCCGTTTAGAGTAGAAGATATAACTGGACAGAACCAGCCAACATAGTCCGTTTAGAGAAGAAGATATAACTGGACTGAACCAGCCAACATAGTCCGTTTAGAGAAACAGAAGATATAACTGGGCTGAACCAGCCAACATAGTCCGTTTAGAGAAGAAGATATAACTGGGCTGAACCAGCCAACATAGTCCGTTTAGAGAAGAAGATATAACTGGGCCGAACCACCCAACATAGTCCGTTTAGAGAAACAGAACATATAACTGGACTGAACCAGCCAACATAGTCCGTTTAGAGAAGAAGATATAACTGGGCTGAACCAGCCAACATAGTCCGTTTAGAGAAACAGAAGATATAACTGGACTGAACCAGCCAACATAGTCCGTTTAGAGAAGAAGATATAACTGGGCTGAACCAGCCAACATAGTCCGTTTAGAGAAGAAGGTATAACTGGACTGAACCAGCCAACATAGTCCGTTTAGAGAAGAAGATATAACTGGGCTGAACCACCCAACATAGTCCGTTTAGAGAAACAGAACATATAACTGGGCTGAACCAGCCAACATAGTCCGTTTAGAGAAACAGAAGATATAACTGGGCCGAACCAGCCAACATAGTCCGTTTAGAGAAGAAGATATAACTGGGCCGAACCAGCCAACATAGTCCGTTTAGAGAAACAGAAGATATAACTGGGCTGAACCAGCCAACATAGTCCGTTTAGAGAAACAGAAGATATAACTGGGCTGAACCAGCCAACATAGTCCGTTTAGAGAAACAGAAGATATAACTGGGCCGAACCAGCCAACATAGTCCGTTTAGAGAAACAGAAGATATAACTGGGCTGAACCAGCCAACATAGTCCGTTTAGAGAAACAGAAGATATAACTGGGCCGAACCAGCCAACATAGTCCGTTTAGAGAAACAGAAGATATAACTGGGCTGAACCAGCCAACATAGTCCGTTTAGAGAAACAGAAGATATAACTGGGCCGAACCAGCCAACATAGTCCGTTTAGAGAAACAGAAGATATAACTGGGCCGAACCAGCCAACATAGTCCGTTTAGAGAAACAGAAGATATAACTGGGCTGAACCAGCCAACATAGTCCGTTTAGAGAAACAGAAGATATAACTGGGCCGAACCAGCCAACATAGTCCGTTTAGAGAAACAGAAGATATAACTGGGCCGAACCAGCCAACATAGTCCGTTTAGAGAAACAGAAGATATAACTGGGCCGAACCAGCCAACATAGTCCGTTTAGAGAAACAGAAGATATAACTGGGCCGAACCAGCCAACATAGTCCGTTTAGAGAAACAGAAGATATAACTGGGCCGAACCAGCCAACATAGTCCGTTTAGAGAAACAGAAGATATAACTGGGCCGAACCAGACAACATAGTCCGTTTAGAGAAACAGAAGATATAACTGGGCTGAACCAGACAACATAGTCCGTTTAGAGAAGAAGATATAACTGGGCCGAACCAGCCAACATAGTCCGTTTAGAGAAGAAGATATAACTGGGCCGAACCAGCCAACATAGTCCGTTTAGAGAAACAGAAGATATAACTGGGCTGAACCAGCCAACATAGTCCGTTTAGAGAAACAGAAGATATAACTGGACTGAACCAGCCAACATAGTCCGTTTAGAGAAACAGAAGATATAACTGGGCTGAACCAGACAACATAGTCCGTTTAGAGAAACAGAAGATATAACTGGACTGAACCAGCCAACATAGTCCGTTTAGAGAAACAGAAGATATAACTGGGCTGAACCAGCCAACATAGTCCATTTAGACAAACAGAAGATATAACTGGGCCGAACCAGCCAACATAGTCCGTTTAGAGTAGAAGATATAACTGGACTGAACCAGCCAACATAGTCTGTTTAGAGAAACAGAAGATATAACTGGGCCGAACCAGCCAACATAGTCCGTTTAGAGAAACAGAAGATATAACTGGACTGAACCAGCCAACATAGTCCGTTTAGAGAAACAGAAGATATAACTGGACAGAACCAGCCAACATAGTCCGTTTAGAGAAACAGAAGATATAACTGGGCCGAACCAGCCAACATAGTCCGTTTAGAGAAACAGAAGATATAACTGGCCTGAACCACCACCCCCATCCTAGACACTTTATGACATTGGAATAAATGCCTCCTCTTTAAAGTGCTGAAGAAAGCGTGACATTAGCATCTCCCAGAATGCTTTAGGTTGTAGCATGGAGGCTAATTAGCCTGGTGACAGGGCTTCATCCAAAACGGCACCATATTTCCTCTATGGGCCTTGGTCAAACGTAGTGCACTAAATAGGGAACAGGGGGTCATTTGGGACATGCCCTAGGAGTGGCTCTGATTGGCATTGTAAAAGACGCTTCCCGCCATCACTCCTCTCCTCCTCTCAGTCCTCCTCTCTGTCCTCCTCTCTGGACTCCTAGCTCCACCCCTTCCCTCTCTGTCCTCCTCTCTGGACTCCTCTCTGTCCTCCTCTCTGGACTCCTAGCTCCACCCCTTCCCTCTCCTCTCTGTCGTCCTCTCTGTCGTCCTCTCTGTCCTCCTCTCTGTCGTCCTCTCTGTCCTCCTCTCTGTCCTCCTCTCTGTCCTCCTCTCTGTCCTCCTCTCTGGACTCCTAGCTCCACCCCTTCCCTCTCCTCTCTGGACTCCTCTCTGTCCTCCTCTCTGTCCTCCTCTCTGTCCTCCTCTCTGTCCTCCTCTCTGTCCTCCTCTCTGGACTCCTAGCTCCACCCCTTCCCTCTCCTCTCTGTCCTCCTCTCTGGACTCTAAGCTCCACCCCTTCCCTCTCCTCTCTGTCCTCCTCTCTGTCCTCCTCTCTGTCCTCCTCTCTGTCCTCCTCTCTGGACTCCTAGCTCCACCCCTTCCCTCTCCTCTCTGTCCTCCTCTCTGGACTCCTAGCTCCACCCCTTCCCTCTCCTCTCTGTCCTCCTCTCTGTCCTCCTCTCTGTCCTCCTCTCAGTCCTCCTCTCTGTCCTCCTCTCTGTCCTCCTCTCTGTCCTCCTCTCTGGACTCCTAGCTCCACCCCTTCCCTCTCCTCTCTGTCGTCCTCTCTGTCCTCCTCTCTGTCGTCCTCTCTGTCCTCCTCTCTGTCCTCCTCTCTGTCCTCCTCTCTGTCCTCCTCTCTGGACTCCTAGCTCCACCCCTTCCCTCTCCTCTCTGGACTCCTCTCTGTCCTCCTCTCTGTCCTCCTCTCTGTCCTCCTCTCTGTCCTCCTCTCTGGACTCCTAGCTCCACCCCTTCCCTCTCCTCTCTGTCCTCCTCTCTGTCCTCCTCTCTGGACTCTAAGCTCCACCCCTTCCCTCTCCTCTCTGTCCTCCTCTCTGTCCTCCTCTCTGTCCTCCTCTCTGGACTCCTAGCTCCACCCCTTCCCTCTCCTCTCTGTCCTCCTCTCTGGACTCCTAGCTCCACCCCTTCCCTCTCCTCTCTGTCCTCCTCTCTGGACTCCTCTCTGTCCTCCTCTCTGTCCTCCTCTCAGTCCTCCTCTCTGTCCTCCTCTCTGTCCTCCTCTCTGTCCTCCTCTCTGGACTCCTAGCTCCACCCCTTCCCTCTCCTCTCTGTCCTCCTCTCGGTCCTTCTCTCTGGACTCCTCTCTGTCCTCCTCTCTGGACTCCTCTCTGTCCTCCTCTCTGGCCTCCTCTCTGGCCTCCTCTCTGGACTCCTAGCTCCACCCCTTCCCTCTCCTCTCTGTCCTCCTCTCGGTCCTTCTCTCTGGACTCCTCTCTGTCGTCCTCTCTGTCCTCCTCTCTGTCCTCCTCTCTGTCCTCCTCTCTGTCCTCCTCTCTGTCCTCCTCTCTGTCCTCCTCTCTGGACTCCTAGCTCCACCCCTTCCCTCTCCTCTCTGTCCTCCTCTCAGTCCTCCTCTCTGTCCTCCTCTCTGTCCTCCTCTCTGTCCTCCTCTCTGTCCTCCTCTCTGGACTCCTAGCTACACCCCTTCCCTCTCCTCTCGGTCCTCCTCTCTGGACTCCTAGCTCCACCCCTTCCCTCTCCTCTCTGTCCTCCTCTCTGTCCTCCTCTCTGTCCTCCTCTCTGTCCTCCTCTCTGTCCTCCTCTCTGTCCTCCTCTCTGGACTCCTAGCTCCACCCCTTCCCTCTCCTCTCTGTCCTCCTCTCTGTCCTCCTCTCTGTCCTCCTCTCTGGACTCTAAGCTCCACCCCTTCCCTCTCCTCTCTGTCGTCCTCTCTGTCCTCCTCTCTGTCCTCCTCTCTGGACTCTAAGCTCCACCCCTTCCCTCTCCTCTCTGTCCTCCTCTCTGTCCTCCTCTCTGGACTCCTAGCTCCACCCCTTCCCTCTCCTCTCTGTCCTCCTCTCGGTCCTTCTCTCTGGACTCCTCTCTGTCCTCCTCTCTGGACTCCTCTCTGTCCTCCTCTCTGTCCTCCTCTCTGTCCTCCTCTCTGGACTCCTCTCTGTCCTCCTCTCTGTCCTCCTCTCTGGACTCCTCTCTGTCCTCCTCTCTGTCCTCCTCTCTGGACTCCTAGCTCCACCCCTTCCCTCTCTGTCCTCCTCTCTGTCCTCCTCTCTGGACTCCTAGCTCCACCCCTTCCCTCTCCTCTCTGTCCTCCTCTCTGTCCTCCTCTCTGTCCTCCTCTCTGTCCTCCTCTCTGTCCTCCTCTCTGTCCTCCTCTCTGGACTCCTAGCTCCACCCCTTCCCTCTCCTCTCTGGACTCATTTCCTTTTCCAGTTCCTAAAAGTTGCCATCAGAGGAATAATGAAAGATTTTTAAAAAAAAGATCCTCCCCTGACAGACATTATCAACCTTTTATCAAAATTACAAACTTAGAGGTTTTTTTTCTCCCTCTCTCCTCCCTTCTCTCCATCTGTGCCTCTCTCTCTCTCTCTCTCTCTCTATCCCTCGTTCTTTCCCAGGATATTTCAGCAGAGGGAGAGAGAGGAAAAATAAGAGAGAGCTCTGTCAATGGGAGTGAGTGAACTACTAAGCCTGGCTTCACTACAAAGGTTAGTACATCTAACTGTCAATACTGTCAGAGGACTCTGAGTCTAGTGAGTGGATGGGAGGATGAGGAGAGGAGGGAGGAGAGGAGGGAGGAGAAGAGGGAGGAGGTGGAGGTTAGGTGGTGGTGGAGTCAGGGGTGTGGAGGGAAGGAGGAGGGGGGAGGAGAGGAGGGAGGAGGTGGGAGGGGTCCGCTTTGAGAGAAAGAGATACTTTGATATTTGGGAGAATGTTAGAAGGGTGAATGTGGAGAAACGAAACAGGGAGATTGGGGATCTAATTACCGGCGCCATAATTGGGGGCTGGGGAATAGGTTACCATCCTCTCAACCCGCTCTGCAGATCAATTATGTTAAGAGAACATCTGTAAGTAGAGCTTAATGAGGTCTATTACAGCAACATGTGATGCCTGGCTGCAGCCTTCCCTGACGGTGCTGCCTGTCAGCTTCTTGGATGAGGAGAGGAGGAGGCAGTGCTGTGCTGTGAGGACTGCGTTGCTGACTAGGGACCAGCGAGAGGCGGGAAGAGAGGAGGCACGAGCTGCTTAAATAAGAGCTGGTAGACACGCGCGCTGGATCACGTCTCCTGTTTTTCTAACTGCCAGGGAAGGAAGGAAAGGAAAAGAGAGGGAGGAAACTACCAGGGAAGGAAGGAAAGGAAGAGAGAGGGAGGAAACTACCAGGGAAGGAAGGAAAGGAAAAGAGAGGGAGGAAACTACCAGGGAAGGAAGGAAAGGAAAAGAGAGGGAATAAACTACCAGGGAAGGAAGGAAAGGAAGAGAGAGGGAGGAAACTACCAGGGAAGGAAGGAAAGGAAGAGAGAGGGAGGAAACTACCAGGGAAGGAAGGAAAGGAAAAGAGAGGGAGGAAACTACCAGGGAAGGAAGGAAAGGAAAGGAGAGGGAGGAAACTACCAGGGAAGGAAGGAAAGGAAAAGAGAGGGAATAAACTACCAGGGAAGGGAGGAAAGGAAAAGAGAGGGAGGAAACTACCAGGGAAGGAAGGAAAGGAAAAGAGAGGGAGGAAACTACCAGGGAAGGAAGGAAAGGAAGAGAGAGGGAAGAAACTACCAGGGAAGGAAGGAAAGGAAGAGAGAGGGAGGAAACTACCAGGGAAGGAAGGAAAGGAAGAGAGAGGGAAGAAACTACCAGGGAAGGAAGGAAAGGAAGAGAGAGGGAAGAAACTACCAGGGACGGAAGGAAAGGAAAAGAGAGGGAGGAAACTACCAGGGAAGGACTGAAAGGAAGAGAGAGGGAGGAAACTACCAGGGAAGGAAGGAAAGGAGCCGCGGAGACAGAGAGAGAGAGACCAGGGAGGACGACAACAGAGAGAGGGAGAGAGCAAGCGGAAGGGAATTGAGTTGAGACAGGTGGTGCTTTTTCATCAAAGCCGCTGTGAAAAGAGGGGCGGCTATTGGCTACAATTGTGCCAACAACTTGCAGCATCAAGGACAACTTTTTCCCTCGTAGGCTACAGTGGTTTTTTTCCCGCTACTTCTTACTCACGCACTCAGCCTTTTAACAGAATAGACTAAGTAGAAAGGACTATACAAATAGCGGACACGTTGGTTTTCAATGTAACACTCAACAGATAACAGGCAAGAGATTAAACGCCAACCTTCGACTGGGTAATCTTTTTTTTTACGCATGAGCATCCCTCTGAAAGAAGGTAGGTGACTTCTGTTGTTGTGTGGTGACGGTGTTGGATTGGGTGGGGGGGGGGGGGGGTGGGGGGTGGGGGGGGGGGGCAGTAGTCACTGCTGCATGTCCGAGATGTACATAGCAGGTGGAGATGGTTGGAACTAAGGCTTAAATTAATGCCGTCGCTGGAAATCAATGGGTGTGAAGGATATTAACAGGACAGTTAAGCTGATGGTAAGAGCACCGGGAAAATATCGTTTTACTTTAAATCCTCCCGGTGAAAAGAATTCCTCTCCGAAACGCGGTAATCGTGTTTCTCACTCAGTCCGAGCAGAAAGAGCAGCTGCATCCCAGGCTGCTGTAAGGCTTCCCGGTTAGAGGGGTGTCGGGGTGGGTGTTCGCGTCTCTCTGCTGCCGTTATATGTCACCACTGGAGGGTGTGTGTGTGTGTGTGTGTGTGTGTGTGTGTGTGTGTGTGTGTGTGTGTGTGTGTGTGTGTGTGTGTGTGTGTGTGTGTGTGTGTGTGTGTGTGTGAGAGAGATGGCTAGGCTAGGAAATAACACGCATCATCATTCGAGTCGATGATGTCCGCTTGTAGACGTGTGTCGGCAGAGAGATTTGTCGCGACACCGTTTTTCGTCGGGATTAGGGGCTACTTTACCCACATAACCCCCTGTCATCCCATAACAATGTAGCGTCTGTCAAGATCTCTCTCCTTAGCACATATGATGCCATTTTGTCTCTCATCATATTCCTTGATATTCTGAGCGAATAATTGGCGTGATTATGCGGCGGATGAAGGAGGGGAGGTGTAAAGGATGACATGAGAGCAAAAGGTGGTTGTGTTTTCTCTTCATCTCTCTCTCTCTCTCTCTCTCTCTCTCACTCAATCTCCCTCTCCACCTCTCTCTCCATCTATCTCTCTTTCTCCCTCTCCATCTCCATCTCTTTCTCTCTCTCTCTCTTTCTCTTTCTCTTCATATTCTGCCTTTTTTCCTTCAACACTGTTACACGGATGGACTAAAACGACTCCCCGCTTTAAAATGGTCTGATTATGAAGATAGGACCGCTTTGAAATAATTCAATCCATGACAAAAGGTAATTATAGTCAGGTAAAACCCTGTCAGTTTTAATGCATCACTTTAACTGCCGAGGAGTCTTTTATGACCGTCTCATTACCGACCAGCCTTTTAGTTTGCATCCCAAATGGCCTCCTATCCCCTTTTGGCCATGAGGGCCCAGGCCCTGGTCACTGGTAGTGTGCACCATAGGGAATAGGGTGCCATTTGGGAAGTATACTGTAGACTGAGCAGGACTGGCGTGCCCCAGCATGCCAGCTGTTGACTTCTTTACCTCTCTCTCTCTCTTTCTCTGTCTCTCCCTCTCTCTTTCTCTGTGTCTCTCTACCTCTTTCTCTGTGTCTCTCTCCCTCTCTCTTTCTCTGTCTCTCTCTACCTCTCTCTTTCTCTGTGTCTCTCTACCTCTCTCTTTCTCTGTCTCTCTCCCTCTCTCTTTCTCTGTCTCTCTCCCTCTCTCTTTCTCTGTGTCTCTCTCCCTCTCTCTTTCTCTGTGTCTCTATCCCTCTCTCTTTCTCTGTCTCTCTCTACCTCTCTCTTTCTCTGTGTCTCTCTCTCTCTCTCTCTGTGTCTCTCTCTCTCTTTCTCTGTCTCTCTCTCCCTCTCTCTTTCTCTGTCTCTCTCTCCCTCTCTCTTTCTCTGTCTCTCTCTACCTCTCTCTTTCTCTGTGTCTCTCTACCTCTCTCTTTCTCTGTGTCTCTCTACCTCTCTCTTTCTCTGTGTCTCTCTACCTCTCTCTTTATCTGTGTCTCTCTACCTCTCTCTTTCTCTGTGTCTCTCTCCCTCTCTCTTTCTCTGTGTCTCTCTCCCGCTCTCTTTATCTGTGTCTCTCTACCTCTCTCTTTCTCTGTGTCTCTCTCCCTCTCTCTTTCTCTGTCTCTCTCTACCTCTCTCTTTATCTGTGTCTCTATCCCTCTCTCTTTCTCTGTCTCTCTCTACCTCTCTCTCTCTCTCTCTCTGTCTCTCTCTACCTCTCTCTTTCTCTGTGTCTCTCTCTCTCTCTCTGTCTCTCTCTCCCTCTCTCTTTCTCTGTCTCTCTCTACCCCTCTCTTTCTCTGTGTCTCTCTACCTCTCTCTTTCTCTGTGTCTCTCTCCCTCTCTCTTTCTCTATGTCTCTCTACCTCTCTCTTTATCTGTCTCTCTACCTCTCTCTTTCTCTGTGTCTCTCTCCCTCTCTCTTTCTCTGTGTCTCTCTCCCTCTCTCTATCTGTGTCTCTCTACCTCTCTCTTTCTCTGTGTCTCTCTCCCTCTCTCTTTCTCTGTCTCTCTCTTTCTCTGTGTCTCTATCCCTCTCTCTTTATCTGTGTTTCTCTACCTCTCTCTTTCTCTGTGTCTCTCTACCACTCTCTTTCTCTGTGTCTCTCTCCCTCTCTCTTTCTCTGTCTCTCTACCTCTCTGTCTCTCTCTCTCTATCTTGTTCTCTCTCTCTTCATCCCTCTGTCTCCCTCCTCTGTCTTTATCTCTATTTCTTCGCCTCTCTCTCTCTCCTCTGTTTTCAGTGTCAGTGTGGTGTGGCCTCTGATATGACCATTTCCCCTCTTATAACTGCCGTTTCTATTAAAGGGAACTTGAACTTCCACTTTTCAATCAATCCTCATCGTCTGGAGGCTGTGTGTAACGTTCTTTATTATAGCAGGAAGAAAAGGGAGAAGAATCTAGTATGTTAGACATTATTAACTTAACCCTCCTCATTAGATAACGTATCTTTAGATGTTAATTTACCTCTCTTGTTCCCGTGCGCTGGCTATATCACACTATTTATTTTATCCTTTATTTAACTTGGAAAGTCAGTTAAGAACAAATTCTTATATACAATGACGGCCTAGGAACAGTGGGTTAACTGCCTTGTTCAGGGGCAGAACGACAGATTTTTACCTTGTCAGCTCGGGGGATTCGATCTAGCAACCTTTCGGTTACTGGCCCAACGCTCTAACCACTAGGCTACCTACCGCCCCAACGCTCTAACCACTAGGCTGCCTTCCGCTAGGCTACCTGCCGTATTGCATTGGACATACCATATAATTAGTATGGATGTCTTGACATGGACAGAGACTGATTCACACGGTTTGAAAAATGGGATAGTGGTCGCTCTGCTCGGGCTTCACCTAGCGTCACCCCTCACCATAGACGGACGCGTGTAACCAACGTCACCCCTCACCATAGACGGACGCGTGTAACCAACGGAGGTGATTTCAATAACGCATAATGATAAATACTAACAAGTAGCTTGTTCATAAATACTCTACAACTCCATTGGCTGTGATATAAATTATATTCAGTGTCCAGAAGGTACCGGGAGCTGATACATCAACTTCCATACTGTCATTTCCTCCGCATGATATCTCTGAAGGAGTGTTGGCTTCGTGGGCTGTTTTATGTGATTGTTTCACAATCTAGGACTGTACAGATAATCTACTCACACATCACAGCGATACAGTAAAAACATTACTCCGCTGTGAAAAAGAAAAGCTGAAAACTGCGTCCCCCGTTACTCTGCATTACAATAATGTTGGAGAGGAAAGTGAGGGAGGGGAGCGCGCCCACACTCATACGTGCATGCGTCCCCTTCCCCGTTACTCTGCGAGTTGTCGGTAATAAGTGAGTGACCTTATCGTTGTCGTCGTGTAATGTCTCTGTGGTGGTGAGGGATTAGGGTTTGAAGATAATAAAGCAAGGCTTCACTATTTCTCCTCTCTCAGTCTCACTCACTGATGCACGGGAAGTTTCCCTCAACCAGAGACTAGTTGATCTCGCCTAGACGACCAACACAGCTCTGCTCGGCACAAAGCAGCGGATATACAGTGAACAAAACACCTGTAGCCTTTTTTTGGTTGTTGTCTGTACCAACTGTCTCTTCTCGGTTCGTTCGTGATCTGATGATCCATGAGGACCTGATTATTTCAAGACTGCTGAACATCCCTCCAATCTCTAGTCCGTCGCATCGCCATGTCAGTTTGGTGAACTTTACGCAAACGAGAGGATATATATATAGTTGGGAGTGTAGAAGCGTCTGTTCTGCGTAACTGGGGCTTTAGAAAGGTGAGTTGAGGAGGAAGTATTTTAATAACATATTAGATTTGGATTAAATTCACTTTTTTTCCCATTATATATATCCGTCGATGACGCACCCTGATGAAAGTGAGTTACTCATTCCTCATTGTTCTTAGTTATATTTTAACGTGCTTCTACACCTGCATTGCATCGCTTTGCTGTTTTGGGGGTTTTATGCTGGGGGTTTCTGTACAGCACTTTGTGACATCAGCTGATGTAAGAAGGGCTTTATAAATACATTTGATTGATATTGTTCTATTCCAATTATATTACGATCTGCCTCTATCCGGTAATGACCTGTTACCATCTTGTTTGTTCCTCGATGCTGTTTGTTGTTGTTGTTGGTACCATTTCATTACTAAAGCCGTGTTGTGGATTTCACTGCTTTTGGATGTGTCAACCTTTTCCAGGTGTGTCCTTCCAATGAGGTGATGGCCATTGTTGTCTACCTTTTTAAAAGATAATAAAAAATAATCTAGATGTTTCTTTCAGATCGACATGTGGATGAACCGTTGTAATATGGACCGATTATTCTGAAATGTAACAACGTGAAGGGGGGAAAAAAATCGGCATTTCGGATATTTTTTGTTATTAATCTTTATGAAATATGTCGGATAGATGCCACTGGATTCTCTTTTTCATTCTGGTATGAAATAGCCTAAAACTCTCATTACTAGTAGGGGCTGTATGTGCACTGAAAAACATCCCGCTTGAAAAAACGGTTTAGCAGAGATCCCCAACTGGCGGCCTGCGGGCCGAATTTGGCCCGATCAAATTTTCTAAACAATTGTTGGACATAAAAGACTAAAAAACACCAGCAAATCAGCTCCAAGTAATTTTTATTTTTGGAAATTTGTTCCAAAGTATTCCCATGTATAATAGAGAGATATATCTGATTTATACAAATGTAAGCAAGGTTTGAAATTATTTTTTTATACAAATACTTTAATCTGTTAGGGGTTTTTTTGCGGTCAATTTACAGTCTACAAATAATTTGTAATTATATTTCGGCCCCCTGACCATCCGCGCAAGACAATATCGTCCTGTGGCTGAACGTAGTCGATGATCCCTGGGGGTATAGACTGTTACTGGCAGTACGAAGGCAGAGCACGATAGGTTTATGTCAGGAGATTAGGGCGCCGCGAAGGGGTAAGCATATGCCTTTGTCATCTGCTATCATTTTTGTTCGCTGCCTGTCACTCGCCAAGCACCCTGCGACTGACTGTGTGCTGCCTGGACGATTTCACTTCATAGTCGAGCACTGTTGTGACAGACGCGGTTTTTACATCACCGTGTGGCGCTGGGTGATAGCGGACCCGTGCTTCCCCCTCTCTCCTCCCCCCCATTCTGTGTTTGTGCGTGCGGAGGAGGTGGGATTGTTACATATAACAAAAGATAGCCACCCTCGGTGAGAAAAACGGAACGTGCGTGCATACAGCTGGCTGATTGCTCACTTGGCTATAGAGAGATAATCCATCCATCGGGTGAATTTTGGATTCTGGGTTCCGGACGGATCTCTTGTTGCATGGTGGTTCGGGCTCCCGAAGAGGGTCAACAAATGCAGAAAGGGGAGAAAAGTTTCGGTAAGAGAAAGAGGTTTCTTTGCGGTATTGTTCCGCGGCCAGGTTTGGGTTTTTGTAAATGCGTGGCTCTGTGCGGTTATTCACTGTTGTTTCTATGTGATGCGCGGAGTGGAGAAGTTAAACAATCTTTCAGTCTGTCTGATTGTCATGTAGCCGTCCTTGCATGTGGAGTCTATCTATCCGCGCTGTAGCAAAATTGCCTGTTCACTGTTTAGGCTATCTAATCTAATCATTTAATAGAGATTGATAGGAGAGAAAAAAAAAACATCCACAAATACATTTACAATGTATCACCGTGTTTTGAAGGCTACGAATTGACCATCCCATCTCTCTATCTTCTCCTTCTGTTCTGTGTGTTTTTAAACTGCCGTCGTGTTACGAGCTGCATCAAAAAAAAAAATGGGAGTTCTCCTTTAGCAGCCTTTTACCGAGCACTCTGCTGCCATGGCAACCGTAATTAAACCGATAACGGGGTGAAAATGTCAGCATCTCGGTGTCGCGCAGCTGTGATGCGGTTGAAAAAGGGGGAATCAAATTGGTACTTTGCTGTTTGCTCTCTCTTCGTCGCCTCGACGTGTCAGGCAGCAGATAACATTTTACCTCCGGTTTGTTGTTGTTGGGGGGGGGATACTGTGACACACAGGAATAGGCTACCGTAGGATACGTGATTGGGAATGTGCCATTAGTCTCTCTGTCCTACAATGGCAAGAGGCAGAGGAGGAGGAGGCAATGCATCCGAATGATTGAGCCTACCCGCTGGGCACAGACGTTAATACAACGTCTATTCCACGTCGGTTCAACGTCGTTTTTTAAAAATAACGTGGAAACAACTCTAAATTCAAAAAGTGGGTAGGCTATATAAAATATATATATTTAGGTCGCAGAAAGCAACTGTAATTTCCTTCCGTTTATGGAAAATTGATATTTTCGACGCTTCCCCTCCCTCGGCAGTCGTTGCAAAATCGACGTGGCCCAAAATGCAGCTATCCCGACGGCACGTAATAGCGCTTCTGTTGCTTTGAGAAAGTCATCGGGTGAGAAATCAATTCCGACGGGGTCCTAAACCTATGCAGAGTGAGAGGAGGGAACTCTTACTTCTTTGGGTTGTTTGGTTGGTAATGAGGGGCGGTGACTTTGTTGTGCTAACGGGGATGAGACGGGGCTGTGTGCGGTTGAGTGGTATTAAACAACGGGCGCGCAGAACCCTCACACAACTCAATCAGGCCAATTAGCGGATCAACAGTTTAAAACGCAACCGACAGAAAACGGGGGGGGGGGGGGGGGGGGCTTCGCTCATTACGGCGGAAATCCGTTTGTTGTGTATCCTTGGCGTAGTCTCCCCTTCTGATTTAAAAAAAGCATTTGAATAGGATGTGAATGAGAGCTTTCAGGAAAAGCACTAGTCACTATTGTGTTATGTGAGTAATGTATAGCCTGGCCTGGTAGAATGACCCTGACTCAGACCCCGGTGGAAGGTCTTGATAACGGAACGATAGGGTTTAGATGCACCATTGCCATGGTTGTGTTAGCATTGTAGTGAACAGTGTTCACACAATCAGAAAGATCATTGTCATATACTTTCTGTGTAGGGGATCATTTGGCAGTAGATGAATTAGTTTAGATTAGAGTATTGTATTGTCTGTTTTCAATAGAGTGTTGTATTTGTAGATGCTGGGTTATGTCATCGTACCACTTGTTACTATGTAATAATCCGTTGTCAACCAGGAAACTGTTGTCAACCAGGAAACTGTTGTCAACCAGGAAACTGTTGTCAACCAGGAAACTGTTGTCAACAAGGAAACTGTTGTCAACCAGGAAACTGTTGTCAACCAGGAAACTGTTGTCAACCAGGAAACTGTTGTCAACCAGGAAACTGTTGTCAACAAGGAAACTGTTGTCAACAAGGAAACTGTAGCCTATTCCTCATACAGTTTTGGTGGAACAGAGTATTTTTGACAACGCGGCCACAAAACACATAAACAAATAATTGTTTGCAAACAGTCCTACACTCTTCACGGCATAACAAATACATTTAAAGCTCAGCCCTGGACACAGCTGAAAGAGGAACGTTCAGAGCGTGTGTGTGTGTGTGTGTGCCTGCGAGCGTGTGTGTGTGTATGTGCCTGCGAGCGTGTGTGTGTGTGTGTGTGTGTGTGCATGCCAGACAGCGTGTGTGTATGGTAAATAGGGGGTAACAAAGGGAAGCGGGGGTAGGCTCCCCTCCTCAGGTTGGAGATAGAATACTAATTGAGGGCTAGTACGGGCCCCCCTCGCAACCTCAACAAAGCCGTTTCACACTCCCGTGTAGACCCCTAACAATACCCAGAAACCTGCACTACTTAGACCACTCCCTGTCCCACTAGAGAGAGAGAGAGAGAGGAGGACAGGGAGAAAGAGTGGAGATTTGTAGGAATGACTTTTGGATCCATGGCTTCATGTATGTATCTTTGTGTGTGTGTGTGTGTGTTGTGTGTGTGTGTGTGTGTGTGTGTGTGTGTGTGTGTGTGTGTGTGTTAAGAATGCAATTCTACAGGGTGTTTTTCTCTATATATTTGCTCAGGATGTCCCCCAATGTTTATCAGTGGAGCTGTTTCTCTTGGCCACTATCAAGTCAGCATCATCTGAGAACTAACAGTTAGCATAGCATTATCTGAGAACTAACAGTTAGCATAGCATTATCTGAGCACTAACAGTTAGCATAGCATTATCTGAGCACAAACAGTTAGCATAGCATTATCTGAGCACTAACAGTTAGCATAGCATTATCTGAGCACTAACAGTTAGCATAGTATTATCTGAGAACTAACAGTTAGCATAGCATTATCTGAGAACTAAGAGTTAGCATATCATTATCTGAGCACTAACAGTTAGCATAGCATTATCTGAGAACTAACAGTTAGCATAGCATTATCTGAGCACTAACAGTTAGCATAGCATTATCCCTGTTTATTTTTCACTGGTCTAATGTGCTCTTCTCCTCCACCCCTTTCGGGTGTACACATGGCCACCGTCCAGCATGCGACAGAGACACTGTTCAAAGTGTTCATTGTTCTTCATCGCTCTGACATCTTTCTTCTCTTCTCCTCCCAGGTATACAAATGCTCTCCGTCCAGCCGGACACCAAGCCAAAGGGCTGTGCCGGCTGCAACCGGAAGATTAAGGACCGCTATCTGCTCAAGGCCCTGGATAAATACTGGCACGAGGACTGTCTCAAGTGTGCCTGCTGTGACTGCAGGCTGGGAGAGGTGGGCTCCACGCTCTATACCAAAGCCAACCTCATTCTCTGTCGGAGAGATTACCTACGGTAAGAGACAATACTTCTGATTACCACACCGCTGTCCTGTAAACGGTGCATTCTATCCACACACCACCACCAATTCCACAATTCCACTCGGCTATCTTCACATTTGTTGTTCCAGCATCTTTGGCACAACGAAGTAGAGACCTGGTTAGCTACCCTTAGATTAATCACAGTGAAGTAGAGACCTGGTTAGCTACCCTTAGATTAATCACAGTGAAGTACAGACCTGGTTAGCTACCCTTAGATTAATCACAGTGAAGTAGAGACCTGGTTAGCTACCCTTAGATTAATCACAGTGAAGTAGAGACCTGGTTAGCTACCCTTAGATTAATCACAGTGAAGTAGAGACCTGGTTAGCTACCTTTAGATTAATCCCAGTGAAGTAGAGACCTGGTTAGCTACCCTTAGATTAATCACAGTGAAGTAGAGACCTGGTTAGCTACCCTTAGATTAATCACAGTGAAGTAGAGACCTGGTTAGCTACCCTTAGATTAATCACAGTGAAGTAGAGACCTGGTTAGCTACCCTTAGATGAATCCTTTTACAGTACCTGTTTCCTTGTTGTGTTATAGATGTTAGAGGGGTTAGGGGTGTTAAGTTAGAGGTGTAATTGGGGTTAGGGGTGCCGCTGCTATACATTGAGGCCAGAAAAGCGGTTCTTTGTAATCCTCCCATCGTTTAAATCTGCCTTCAATGACTTCCTCTTGGCTTCAATGGAGGTGTTGAAACGAGGAGGGGACTGTGTTCAGTTGAGGACCACCCTGTATTCTCGTCTCCCTGAAGGGACCTCAGCCCCAACCCAGCTGTATGCTAGAGTCCTACCTGGTGTGCTACAGCCAGCTGCCCCCTTTTAAAACCCTTAAATAGCTTCTGAAGGTTAAGAAACAATAGCTACAGTACTGTAGTCTCTGTGTAAGGACTTTTGCTTTGTGACGAGTCTGTGGTTTAAAGAGAGCTGAAACAATAGCTCTGTAGCTCCTAGTTTAACACTTCTTTGGGACCGGTGTACCGTCCATGGGACGGTTGAGCTAACGTAGGCTAATGCGATTAGCATGAGGTTGTAAGTAACGAGAACATTTCCCAGGACATAGACATATCTGATATTGGCATAAAGCTTAAATTCAAACACAATGTTGAACATGAAAAGTTATTGATAAACAAATTATGCACATTTGGGCAGTCTTGATACAAAATTTTGAACAGAAATGCAATGGTTCATTTGATCAGTCTAAAACTTTGCACATACACTGCTGCCATCTAGTGGCCAAAATCTAAATTGCACCTGGGCTGGAATAATACATTATCGCCTTTCTCTTGCATTTCAAAGATTATGGTACAAAAAAATACAAAACGGTTGTTTTTTTCTTTGTATTGTCTTTTACCAGATCTATTGTGTTATATTCTCCTATATTCCTTTCACATTTCCACAAACTTCCTTTCAAATGGTACCAAGAATATGCATATCCTTGCTTCAGGGCCTGAGGTACAGGCAGTTAGATTTGTGTATGTCATTTTAGGCGAAAATGGGGACAAAGGGGTGGAGCCTTAATTAAAGACATCTGAAACTATAGCTCTGTAGCTCCTAGTTTAAAGGGACTTCTACTTCCCCAGAGTCAGATGAACTCGTGGATACTATTTTTATGTCTTTATGTGCAGTTTAAGGGAAGTTGCTAACTGGCGTTACCGTCATGCTAACGCCAGTTAGCATTGGCTCGCGAATCTAACTCTAACGTCCTTCATACTGGACACAGATAAATAAAATGGTATCCACGAGTCCATCTGACTCTGGGGAAGTCGATAAAGAGCCTCATTGCCAAAATCCCGATGTATCCCTTTAAAGGAGAGCTGAGGAGGGTCAGCCTCTCTGACTTTTTTTCTTGCCACAAGCATCCGGGTGAATGATGTCCTATAATCTGTCTGTCGAAATCAAATCAAATCAAATGGTATTTGTCACATACACATGGTTAGCAGATGTTAATGCGAGTGTAGCGAAATGCTTATGCTTCTAGTTCCGACAATGCAGTAATAACCAACAAGTAATCTAACCTAACAATTCCACAACTACTACCTTATACACACAAGTGTAAAGGGATAAAGAATATGTACATAAAGATATATGAATGAGTGATGGTACAGAACGGCATGGGCAAGATGCAGTAGATGGTATGGAGTACAGTCTATACATATGAGATGAGTAATGTAGGGTCTAACACGACAACCGTAGATCACAGTAACACGTATTCTCAGCTGTTCTCATCCGATAGGCTACTCTTTAGTAGCACGGTAAATATACTCTCATTACCTTCGACAGAGACAAGGAGACGGGCTGCTTGAGGTTGAAACTCTCGTCTGTCCCGGAGAGCCGTCTCATTGTCCCTGTTGAACACTGAACAGTGTTTTGTCAACCGGTTTGCATGCTGATAGTGACATTCACCCCGAGCTCCTGGGTTGGCCTCCATATCAAATCAAAGTTTATTTGTCACGTGCGCCGAGTACAACGGGTGTAGGTAGACCTTACAGTGAAATGCTTACTTACAAGCTCTAACCAATAGTGCAAAAAAGGTATTAGGTGAACAATAGGTAAGTAAAGAAATAAAACAACAGTAAAAAGACAGTGAAAAATAACAGTAGAGAGGCTATATACAGTAGCGAGGCTATATACAGTAGAGAGGCTATATACAGTAGAGAGGCTATATACAGTAGAGAGGCTATATACAGTAGAGAGGCTATATACAGTAGACAGGCTATATACAGTAGAGAGGCTATATACAGTAGAGAGGCTATGTAGAGAGGCTATGTAGAGAGGCTATATACAGTAGAGAGGCTATATACAGTAGAGAGGCTATATACAGTAGAGAGGCTATATACAGTAGAGAGGCTACATACAGTAGAGAGGCTATATACAGTAGAGAAACTATATACAGTAGAGAGGCTATATACAGTAGAGAGGCTACATACAGTAGAGAGGCTATATACAGTAGAGAGGCTATATACAGTAGAGAGGCTATATACAGTAGAGAGGCTATATACAGTAGAGAGGCTATATACAGTAGAGAGGCTATATACAGTAGAGAGGCTACATACAGTAGAGAGGCTATATACAGTAGAGAGGCTATAAAAGTAGCGAGGCTATAAAAGTAGCGAGGCTATATACAGTAGAGAGGCTATATACAGTAGAGAGGCTACATACAGTAGAGAGGCTATATACAGTAGAGAGGCTATAAAAGTAGCGAGGCTATAAAAGTAGCGAGGCTACATACAGACACCGGTTAGTCAGGCTGATTGAGGTAGTATGTACATGTAGATATGGTTAAAGTGACTATGCATATTTGATAAACAGAGAGTAGCAGTAGCGTAAAAGAGGGGTTGGGGGGGGGATATACAATGCAAATAGTCCATGTAGCCATTTGATTACCTGTTCAGGAGTCTTATGTCTTAGGGGTAAAAACTGTTGAGAAGCCTTTTTGTCCTAGACTTGGCACTCCGGTAGCGCTTGCCATGAGGTAGTAGAGAGAACAGTCTATGACTGGGGTGGCTGGGGTCGTTGACAATTTTTAGGGCTCAAACAAAGGGATATGTAACATGTAGAGACTTGGGGTTTGTCTCAGGACATCATGTATGTAACATGTAGAGATTATGGGGTTTGTATCAGGACATCATGTATGTAACATGTAGAGATTATGGGGTTTGTATCAGGACATCATGTATGTAACATGTAGAGACTTGGGGTTTGTCT
This sequence comes from Salvelinus namaycush, assembly GCF_016432855.1. Lineage (NCBI taxonomy): Eukaryota > Metazoa > Chordata > Actinopteri > Salmoniformes > Salmonidae > Salvelinus > Salvelinus namaycush. The sequence continues at coordinate 53,076,317 of NC_052312.1, read as the reverse complement.
CAGGACATCATGTATGTAACATGTAGAGATTATGGGGTTTGTATCAGGACATCATGTATGTAACATGTAGAGATTATGGGGTTTGTATCAGGACATCATGTATGTAACATGTATAGACATGGGGTTTGTATCAGGACATCATGTATGTAACATGTAGAGACATGGGGTTTGTATCAGGACATCATGTATGTAACATGTATAGACATGGGGTTTGTATCAGGACATCATGTATGTAACATGTATAGACATGGGGTTTGTATCAGGACATCATGTATGTAACATGTATAGACATGGGGTTTGTCTCAGGACATCATGTATGTAACATGTAGAGACATGGGGATTGTCTCAGGACATCGTGTATGTAACATGTATAGACATGGGGTTTGTATCAGGACATCATGTATGTAACATGTATAGACATGGGGTTTGTATCAGGACATCATGTATGTAACATGTATAGACATGGGGTTTGTCTCAGGACATCATGTATGTAACATGTAGAGACATGGGGTTTGTATCAGGACATCATGTATGTAACATGTATAGACATGGGGTTTGTATCAGGACATCATGTATGTAACATGTATAGACATGGGGTTTGTCTCAGGACATCATGTATGTAACATGTATAGACATGGGGTTTGTATCAGGACATCATGTATGTAACATGTAGAGACATGGGGATTGTCTCAGGACATCGTGTATGTAACATGTATAGACATGGGGTTTGTATCAGGACATCATGTATGTAACATGTAGAGACATGGGGATTGTCTCAGGACATCATGTATGTAACATGTATAGACATGGGGTTTGTATCAGGACATCATGTATGTAACATGTAGAGACATGGGGATTGTCTCAGGACATCGTGTATGTAACATGTAGAGACATGGGGTTTGTATCAGGACATCATGTATGTAACATGTATAGACATGGGGTTTGTATCAGGACATCATGTATGTAACATGTATAGACATGGGGTTTGTCTCAGGACATCATGTATGTAACATGTATAGACATGGGGTTTGTATCAGGACATCATGTATGTAACATGTAGAGACATGGGGATTGTCTCAGGACATCGTGTATGTAACATGTATAGACATGGGGTTTGTCTCAGGACATCATGTATGTAACATGTAGAGACATGGGGATTGTCTCAGGACATCGTGTATGTAACATGTAGAGACATGGGGTTTGTATCAGGACATCATGTATGTAACATGTATAAACATGGGGTTTGTCTCGGGACATCATGTATGTAACATGTATAGACATGGGGTTTGTATCAGGACATCATGTATGTAACATGTATAGACATGGGGATTGTCTCAGGACATCGTGTATGTAACATGCATGTTTAGTGAGCTCATCAGGCTATCTCAGAGATGCGACGGGCTCATAAGCAGCGCTTTGCTCGGCGCCGTTTGCATTGAAAGCAAAGCAGAGCGACACAGTCCATTTAATTTCTGCATCGGGGATGAGAGGGAGGGGGGGGCTCGTCTCTTAAAGCTGCGGAACACAAAAAGGCTTCGGGGAGTCACTCCTGTGAAGTACTGCCGAAGGGGCTATGACACAGATTGTCTTCCGGAAAGTTAGGCTCATTAACTAGGTCCTTCCTCCAGTCCGCTCTGCACAGGCCTCTTGAAACACAGAGCAGAAGAGAAACATTTATCAGGTGTACTGTATGTTCTGGGATGGTATTCAGACACGTATCTGGTGATGTTTTCAGCCTCAGAAACACGTTGTTTACATTCAAATACCCGTAGCTATACAGAACATCAGAACAGATCCTTTTAATACCATCATTATTAACCCAGTCCATGTGTTTACCCAGAATCCTCTCTGTAACATGTTTTCACATCAGCAGACATGTTATTAACCCAGTCGATGTGTTACCCAGAATCCTCTCTGTAACATGTTTCCACATCATCAGACATGTTATTAACCCAGTCGATGTGTTTACCCAGAATCCTCTCTGTAACATGTTTCCACATCATCAGACATGTTATTAACCCAGTCGATGTGTTTACCCAGAATCCTCTCTGTGACATGTTTTCACATCAGCAGACATGTTATTAATAACCCGGTCGATGTGTTTCCCAGAATCCTCTCTGTAACATGTTTTCACATCAGCAGACATGTTATTAATAACCCGGTCGATGTGTTTCCCAGAATCCTCTCTGTAACATGTTTTCACATCAGCAGACATGTTATTAATAACCCGGTCGATGTGTTTCCCAGAATCCTCTCTGTAACATGTTTTCACATCAGCAGACATGTTATTAACCCAGTCGATGTGTTACCCAGAATCCTCTCTGTAACATGTTTTCACATCAGCAGACATGTTATTAACCCAGTCGATGTGTTACCCAGAATCCTCTCTGTAACGTGTTTCCACATCATCAGACATGTTATTAACCCAGTCCATGTGTTTACCCAGAATCCTCTCTGTAACGTGTTTCCACATCATCAGACATGTTATTAACCCAGTCGATGTGTTTACCCAGAATCCTCTCTGTAACATGTTTTCACATCAGCAGACATGTTATTAACCCAGTCGATGTGTTTACCCAGAATCCTCTCTGTAACATGTTTTCACATCAGCAGACATGTTATTAACCCAGTCGATGTGTTTACCCAGAATCCTCTCTGTAACATGTTTTCACATCAGCAGACATGTTATTAACCCAGTCGATGTGTTTCCCAGAATCCTCTCTGTAACATGTTTTCACATCAGCAGACATGTTGAAACACAGGGCACTATTTAGTCTCAGCCAGCCAGTATTCAGTTGACTTGTAGGGGAAGAGTCTGTACAGACTAAGGAGAAGACCAAGGCTTGTAGGGGAAGAGTCTGTACAGGCTAAGGAGAAGACCAAGGCTTGTAGTGGAAGAGTCTGTACAGGCTAAGGAGAAGACCAAGGCTTGTAGTGGAAGAGTCTGTACAGGCTAAGGAGAAGACCAAGGCTTGTAGGGGAAGAGTCTGTACAGGCTAAGGAGAAGACCAAGGCTTGTAGGGGAAGAGTCTGTACAGGCTAAGGAGAAGACCAAGGCTTGTAGTGGAAGAGTCTGTACAGGCTAAGGAGAAGACCAAGGCTTGTAGGGGAAGAGTCTGTACAGGCTAAAGAGAAGACCAAGGCTTGTAGTGGAAGAGTCTGTACAGGCTAAGGAGAAGACCAAGGCTTGTAGTGGAAGAGTCTGTACAGGCTAAGGAGAAGACCAAGGCTTGTAGGGGAAGAGTCTGTACAGGCTAAGGAGAAGACCAAGGCTTGGTCACAAATGGCACCTTATACCCTACTACACAGTGCACTGCTATGGCCCCTGGTAGAAAGTAGTGCACTGTATAGGGAATAGAATACAATTTGGGTTGCAGACCAATTCCAGCATGTTATTCTTTCATCTTCAAAGTTCAAGGTGCTTTGCTATCCGGTTAGTGGCACACACACACACACACACACACACACACACACACACACACACACACACACACACACACACACACACACACACACACACACACACACACACACACACCCTGAACATATCTCTGTCTGTATTCTCTGTTGATGTTGTAACGTCCTTGTAGAGCTAGGATGGTATAGACCTGCGATGTTTATCTTGTAGAGCTAGGATGGTATAGACCTGTGGTGTTTATCTTGTAGAGCTAGGATGGTATAGACCTGTGGTGTTTATCTTGTAGAGCTAGGATGGTATAGCTCTGTGGTGTTTATCTTGTAGAGCTAGGATGGTATAGACCTGTGGTGTTTATCTTGTAGAACTAGGATGGTATAGACCTGTGGTGTTTATTTTGTAGAGCTAGGATGGTATAGACCTGTGATGTTTATCTTGTAGAGCTAGGATGGTATAGACCTGCGATGTTTATCTTGTAGAGCTAGGATGGTATAGACCTGTGGTGTTTATTTTGTAGAACTAGGATGGTATAGACCTGTGATGTTTATCTTGTAGAGCTAGGATGGTATAGACCTGTGGTGTTTATCTTGTAGAGCTAGGATGGTATAGACCTGCGATGTTTATCTTGTAGAGCTAGGATGGTATAGACCTGTGATGTTTATCTTGTAGAGCTAGGATGGTATAGACCTGTGGTGTTTATCTTGTAGAGCTAGGATGGTATAGACCTGTGATGTTTATCTTGTAGAGCTAGGATGGTATAGACCTGTGGTGTTTATCTTGTAGAGCTAGGATGGTATAGACCTGTGATGTTTATCTTGTAGAGCTAGGATGGTATAGACCTGCGATGTTTATCTTGTAGAGCTAGGATGGTATAGACCTGTGGTGTTTATCTTGTAGAGCTAGGATGGTATAGACCTGTGATGTTTATCTTGTAGAGCTAGGATGGTATAGACCTGTGGTGTTTATCTTGTAGAGCTAGGATGGTATAGACCTGTGATGTTTATCTTGTAGAGCTAGGATGGTATAGACCTGCGGTGTTTATCTTGTAGAGCTTGGATGGTATAGACCTGTGGTGTTTATCTTGTAGAGCTAGGATGGTATAGACCTGTGGTGTTTATCTTGTAGAGCTAGGATGGTATAGACCTGCAGTGTTTATCTTGTAGAGCTAGGATGGTATAGACCTGTGGTGCTGGTGATGGGGTGGTATAGACCTGTGGGGCTGGTGATGGGATGGTATAGACCTGTGGGGCTGGTGATGGGCTGGTATAGACCTGTTGGGCTGGTGATGGGGTGGTATAGACCTGTGGGGCTGGTGATGGGATGGTATAGACCTGTGGTGCTGGTGATGGGGTGGTATAGACCTGTGTGGCTGGTGATGAGGTGGTATAGACCTGTGGGGCTGGTGATGGGGTGGTATAGACCTGTGATGCTGGTGATGGGGTGGTATAGACCTGTGGGGCTGGTGATGGGGTGGTATAGACCTGTGGGGCTGGTGATGGGGCGGTATAGACCTGTGGGGCTGGTGATGGGGTGGTATAGACCTGTGGGGCTGGTGATGGGGTGGTATAGACCTGTGGTGCTGGTGATGTGGTGGTATAGACCTGTGGTGCTGGTGATGTGGTGGTATAGACCTGTGGGGCTGGTGATGAGGTGGTATAGACCTGTGGGGCTGGTGATGAGGTGGTATAGACCTGTGGTGCTGGTGATGGGCTGGTATAGACCTGTGGTGCTGGTGATGAGGTGGTATAGACCTGTGGTGCTGGTGATGGGCTGGTATAGACCTGTGATGCTGGTGATGAGGTGGTATAGACCTGTGGGGCTGGTGATGAGGTGGTATAGACCTGTGGTGCTGGTGATGAGGTGGTATAGACCTGTGGGGCTGGTGATGGGCTGGTATAGACCTGTGGTGCTGGTGATGGGGTGGTATAGACCTGTGGTGCTGGTGATGGGGTGGTATAGACCTGTGGTGCTGGTGATGGGGCGGTATAGACCTGTGGGGCTGGTGATGGGGTGGTATAGACCTGTGGGGCTGGTGATGGGGTGGTATAGACCTGTGGGGCTGGTGATGGGCTGGTATAGACCTGTGGGGCTGGTGATGGGGTGGTATAGACCTGTGGTGCTGGTGATGGGGCGGTATAGACCTGTGGGGCTGGTGATGGGGTGGTATAGACCTGTGGGGCTGGTGATGGGGTGGTATAGACCTGTGGGGCTGGTGATGGGGTGGTATAGACCTGTGGTGCTGGTGATGTGGTGGTATAGACCTGTGGTGCTGGTGATGGGGTGGTATAGACCTGTGGGGCTGGTGATGGGGTGGTATAGACCTGTGGGGCTGGTGATGGGCTGGTATAGACCTGTGATGCTGGTGATGAGGTGGTATAGACCTGTGGTGCTGGTGATGAGGTGGAGGGAAACAGGAAGGACTGAGATTACATTTTCTATTACATTTGAGACGTTCTGTCAAAAGTCAATGATTCTATCCTTCAATTATAACCCTCCACCCATCCCCCCCTCAGAATCAATCTGCCGGTGCTAAGCAGGGTGGGATGTTATTAAAGCAGACACGTCCAGGGTTAATAGAATTCCTCAGGGGTCTACAACACAGTGGGCTGAGTCCCAAATGCTGCCCTATTCACTATACAGTGCACACCGCTTTATATTTGCACCAGGAGGGACCCATAAGGGTTCTGTTCCAAATTAGTGCACTATATAAAGGGGAATAGTATGCCATTTGTGACAAACTGAGCGATGGAACCCCCCCCCCCCCCCAGTGGAGAAATAATAATCCCCTTTCACAACACGACGCACCTAAAACCTAATGAGACGAGGAGAGAGGAAACGTGGGTCTCAACCGCCAAGTTACACCATGTTCCCTATTCCCTATATAGTGCACTACTTTAGACCAGAGCCCTATTCCCTATATAGTGCACTACTTTAGACCAGACCCCTATTCCCTATTATAGTACACTACTTTAGACCAGGGCCCTATGGGGGAATAGGGTGCATTCAGATATAGGGAAGGAAATGTTGTGGGCCCATTTTTAGAGAGTCTTTCGGTGATTATAATGGTACTGCTACTATTTATGTATATCCTGCTGATATGTACTGTTTGGTACAGCCTGATAAGACTGAGAGAGAGAGAGAGAGAGAGAGAGAGAGAGAGAGAGAGAGAGAGAGAGAGAGAGAGAGAGAGAGAGAGAGAGAGAGAGAGAGAGAGAGAGAGAGAGAGAGAGAGAGAGAGAGAGAGAGAGAGAGAGAGAGAGAGAGAGAGAGAGAGATAGAGATAGAGATAGAGATAGAGAGAGAGAGAGGAGAGAGACATTGAAGTTAGAAATTCAGAGGAACATGGATAGAGAAACAGACCAGGCAGCTTACAGTGGCTGCATCCCAAATGACAGTTTTCTATGGCTCTAGTCAGGGCACAATGAAGGTATAGTTACCTACAGACAACACACACCAACACTGCTCGCCCGCCCGCCTCTCGCCCACCCGCCTCTCGCCCACCCGCCTCTCGCCCACCCGCCTCTCGCCCACCCGCCTCTCGCCCACCCGCCAAGGCCAAGGCCGAGACCGTCAACGCCAAAGCTGTTGCTGCGTCGGTTAATGAAAACTGTAAATTTCAGGCATCCGTTTAAAAAAACAAAAAACAGCACCACTTATTTATTTATTTATTTATTTATCTATTCATTCATTTAAAAAAAAATCCAAGTTCAATTTTCCTCGACACTGGTTTTTACAAAGATTGTAAATGCAGGCAAACTCACAGAGACGTCAACATGGTGGCAGAGCTGGATTTATTACCTGCGGATTGGAGAGCTGGCTAACAATGAGAGATAACCAAGGGTACGTCTCAAATGGAACATACTAGTCCCTACATAGTGCACTACATTTGACCAGAGCCCTATGGGTAGTGTGCACTACATTTGACCAGAGCCCTATGGGTAGTGCACTACATTTGACCAGAGCCCTATGGGTAGTGCACTACATTTGACCAGAGCCCTATGGGTGGTGTACTACATTTGACCAGAGCCCTAAGGGTAGTGCACTACATTTGACCAGAGCCCTATGGGTAGTGTACTACATTTGACCAGAGCCCTATGGGTAGTGCACTACATTTGACCAGAGCCCTATGGGTAGTGCACTACATTTGACCAGAGCCCTATGGGTAGTGTACACTACATTGGACCAGAGCCCTATGGGTAGTACACTACATTTGACCAGAGCCCTATGGGTAGTGTACTACATTTGACCAGAGCCCTATGGGTAGTGCACTATATTTGACCAGAGCCCTATGGGTAGTGCACTACATTGGACCAGAGCCCTATGGGTAGTGCACTACATTGGACCAGAGCCCTATGGGTAGTGTACTACATCTGACCAGAGCCCTATGGGTAGTGCACTACATTGGACCAGAGCCCTATGGGTAGTGTGCACTACATTTGACCAGAGCCCTATGGGTAGTGCACTACATTTGACCAGAGCCCTATGGGTAGTGCACTACATTTGACAAGAGCCCTATGGGTAGTGTACTACATCTGACCAGAGCCCTATGGGTAGTGTGCACTACATTTGACCAGAGCCCTATGGGTAGTGTACTACATCTGACAAGAGCCCTATGGGTAGCGCACTACATTGGACCAGAGCCCTATGGGTAGTGTGCACTACATTTGACCAGAGCCCTATAGGTAGTGCACTACATTTAACCAGAGCCCTATGGGTAGTGTCCTACATTTGACCAGAGCCCTATGGGTAGTGTACTACATTTGACCAGAGCCCTATGGGTAGTGTGCACTACATTGGACCAGAGCCCTATGGGTAGTGCACTACATTTGACCAGAGCCCTATGGGTAGTGCACTACATTAGACCAGAGCCCTATGGGTAGTGTACTACATTTAACCAGAGCCCTAAGGGTAGTGCACTACATTTGACCAGAGCCCTATGGGTAGTGCACTACATTAGACCAGAGCCCTATGGGTAGTGTGCACTACATTTGACCAGAGCCCTATGGGTAGTGTACACTACATTTGACCAGAGCCCTATGGGTAGTGCACTACATTGGACCAGAGCCCTATGGGTAGTGTGCACCACATTTAACCAGAGCCCTATGGGTAGTGCACTACA
>NC_052312.1:53057783-53065283 GCF_016432855.1 Salvelinus namaycush | reverse complement strand
AATCTGTAACATCACAGAGACAAACGGAGGATGACAGGGTAAATCTGTAACATCACAGAGTCAAACGGAGGATGACAGGGTAAATCTGTAACATCACAGAGAGAAACGGAGGATGACGGGATAAATCTGTAACATCACAGAGAGAAACGGAGGACGACAGGGTAAATCTGTAACATCACAGAGAGAAACGGAGGACGACGGGGTAAATCTGTAACATCACAGAGAGAAACGGAGGATGACGGGGTAAATCTGTAACATCACAGAGAGAAACGGAGGATGACAGGGTAAATCTGTAACATCACAGAGAGAAACGGAGGATGACAGGGTAAATCTGTAACATCACAGAGACAAACAGAGGATGACAGGGTAAATCTGTAACTTCACAGAGAGAAACGGAGGATGACAGGGTAAATCTGTAACATCACAGAGACAAACGGAGGACGACAGGGTAAATCTGTAACATCACAGAGAGAAACGGAGGATGACAGGGTAAATCTGTAACATCACAGAGACAAACGGAGGACGACAGGGTAAATCTGTAACATCACAGAGAGAAACGGAGGATGACAGGGTAAATCTGTAACATCACAGAGAGAAACGGAGGATGACAGGGTAAATCTGTAACATCACAGAGACAAACGGAGGATGTCCTGCTGCTGTAAAGGACAGCTGAGCATCTGGTCTACGCTGGTCCTTAAAGGGAGACGAAGTGGCCTGAACATTACAGAGAGAAAAGAATAGCTGCAGTCCGATCCCCAAACTCAGGGCATAAGTCCCCCTCCCTGAACACAGCTCTCCTGCAGGACAGCACCAGCCCTCCTCAGAGACCCAGGTGAGGCCCAGTGTTTGTCAACGGCTCTCCTCCCAGTCTCTCCTCTCTGCTGCCTGAAAGAATCACGTCTTCTCCCTTTTAATGTCCAATGGCAGACTAGAGGTTCAGCTCCTCGTTACCACAGCAGGACGTCCTCCACACCTCTACTACCCACAGCAGGACGTCCTCCACACCTCTACTACCCACAGCAGGACGTCCTCCACACCTCTACTACCCACAGCAGGACGTCCTCCACACCTCTACTACCCACAGCAGGACGTCCTCCACACCTCTACTACCCACAGCAGGACGTCCTCCACACCTCTACTACCCACAGTAGGTTGTCCTCCACACCTCTACTACCCACAGCAAGACGTCCTCCACACCTCTATTACCCACAGCAAGACGTCCTCCATACCTCTACTACCCACAGCAAGACGTCCTCCATACCTCTACTACCCACAGCAGGACGTCCTCCACACCTCTATTACCCACAGCAGGACGTCCTCCACACCTCTACTACCCACAGCAGGACGTATTCCACACCTCTACTACCCACAGCAAGACGTCCTCCACACCTCTACTACCCACAGCGGGACGTCCTCCACACCTCTACTACCCACAGCAGGACGTATTCCACACCTCTACTACCCACAGCAGGACGTCTCCCACACCTCTACTACCCACAGCAGGACGTATTCCACACCTCTACTACCCACAGCAGGACGTCTCCCACACCTCTACTACCCACAGCAGGACATCCTCCACACCTCTACTACCCACAGCAGGACGTATTCCACACCTCTACTACCCACAGCAGGACGTATCCACACCTCTACTACCCACAGCAGGACGTCCTCCACACCTCTACTACCCGCAGCAGGACGTCTTCCACACCTCTACTACCCACAGCAGGACGTATCCACACCTCTACTACCCACAGCAGGACGTCCTCCACACCTCTACTACCCACAGCAGGACGTCTTCCACACCTCTACTACCCACAGCAGGACGTATTCCATACCTCTACTACCCACAGCAGGACGTATTCCACACCTCTACTACCCACAGCAGGACGTCTTCCACACCTCTACTACCCACAGCAGGACGTATCCACACCTCTACTACCAACAGCAGGACGTCCTCCACACCTCTACTACCCACAGCAGGACGTCCTCCACACCTCTACTACCCGCAGCAGGACGTCCTCCACACCTCTACTACCCACAGCAGGACGTATTCGTCACCTCTACTACCCACAGCAGGACGTATTACTCACCTCTACTACCCACAGCAGGATGTATTCTACACCTCTACTACCCACAGCAGGACGTCCTCCACACTTCTACTACCCACAGCAGGACGTCCTCCACACCTCTACTACCCACAGCAGGACGTCCTCCACACCTCTACTACCCACAGCAGGACGTCTTCCACACCTCTACTACCCACAGCAGGACGTCCTCCACACCTCTACTACCCACAGCAGGACGTATTCCAATCCTTTACTACCCACAGCAGGACGTATTCCACACGTCTACTACCCACAGCAGGACGTATTCCACACCTCTACTACCCACAGCAGGACGTCCTCCACACCTCTACTACCCACAGCAGGACGTCCTCCACACCTCTACTACCCACAGCAGGACGTATTCCACACGTCTACTACCCACAGCAGGACGTATTCCACACCTCTACTACCCACAGCAGGACGTATTCCACACCTCTACTACCCACAGCAGGACGTCCTCCACACCTCTACTACCCACAGCAGGACGTCCTCCACACCTCTACTACCCACAGCAGGACGTCCTCCACACCTCTACTACCCACAGCAGGACGTATTCCACACCTCTACTACCCACAGCAGGACGTCCTCCACACCTCAACTACCCACAGCAGGACGTCCTCCACACCTCTACTACCCACAGCAGGACGTCCTCCACACCTCTACTACCCACAGCAGGACGTCCTCCACACCTCTACTACCCACAGCAGGACGTCCTCCACACCTCTACTACCCACAGCAGGACGTCCTCCACACCTCTACTACCCACAGCAGGGCGTCTTCCACACCTCTACTACCCACAGCAGGACGTCCTCCACACCTATACTACCCACAGCAGGATGTATTCCACACCTCTACTACCGACAGCAGGACGTCCTCCACACCTCTACTACCCACAGCAGGACGTCCTCCACACCTCTACTACCCACAGCAGGACGTCTTCCACACCTCTACTACCCACAGCAGGACGTCCTCCACACCTCTACTACCCACAGCAGGACGTATTCCACACCTCTCTACCCACAGCAGGACGTCTCCCACACCTCTACTACCCACAGCAGGACGTCCTCCACACCTCTACTACCCACAGCAGGACGTCTTCCACACCTCTACTACCCACAGCAGGACGTCCTCCACACCTCTACTACCCACAGCAAGACGTCTTCCACACCTCTACTACCCGCAGCAGGACGTATTCCACACCTCTACTACCCACAGCAGGACGTATTCCATACCTCTATTACCCACAGCAGGACGTCTTCCACACCTCTACTACCCACAGCAGGACGTCCTCCACACCTCTACTACCCACAGCAGGACGTCCTCCACACCTCTACTACCCACAGCAGGACGTCCTCCACACCTCTACTACCCACAGCAGGACGTCCTCCACACCTCTATTACCCACAGCAGGACGTCCTCCACACCTCTACTACCCACAGCAGGACGTATTCCACACCTCTACTACCCACAGCAGGACGTCCTCCACACCTCTATTACCCACAGCAGGACGTCTTCCACACCTCTACTACCCACAGCAGGACGTCCTCCACACCTCTACTACCCACAGCAGGACGTCCTCCACACCTCTACTACCCACAGCAGGACGTCCTCCATACCTCTACTACCCACAGCAGGACGTATTCCACACCTCTACTACCCACAGCAGGACGTCTTCCACACCTCTACTACCCACAGCAGGACGTCCTCCACACCTCTACTACCCACAGCAGGACGTCCTCCACACCTCTACTACCCACAGCAGGACGTATTCCACACCTCTACTACCCACAGCAGGACGTATTCCACACCTCTACTACCCACAGCAGGACGTCCTCCACACCTCTACTACCCACAGCAGGGCGTCCTCCACACCTCTACTACCCACAGCAGGACGTATTCCACACCTCTACTACCCACAGCAGGACGTCCTCCACACCTCTACTACCCACAGCAGGACGTCCTCCACACCTCTACTACCCACAGCAGGACCTCTTCCACACCTCTACTACCCACAGCAGGACGTATTCCACACCTCTACTACCCACAGCAGGACGTCCTCCACACCTCTACTACCCACAGCAGGACGTCCTCCACACCCCTACTACCCACAGCAGGACGTATTCCACACCTCTACTACCCACAGCAGGACGTCTTCCACACCTCTACTACCCACAGCAGGACGTATTCCTCACCTCTACTACCCACAGCAGGACGTCCTCCACACCTCTACTACCCACAGCAGGACGTCTCCCACACCGCTACTACCCACAGCAGGACGTATTCCACACCTCTACTACCCACAGCAGGACGTCCTCCACACCTCTACTACCCACAGCAGGACGTCCTCCACACCTCTACTACCCACAGCAGGACGTATTCCACACCTCTACTACCCACAGCAGGACGTCCTCCACACCTCTACTACCCACAGCAGGACGTCCTCCACACCTCTACTACCCACAGCAGGACGTCTCCCACACCGCTACTACCCACAGCAGGACGTATTCCACACCTCTACTACCCACAGCAGGACGTCTTCCAGACCTCTACTACCCACAGCAGGACGTCTTCCACACCTCTACTACCCAAAGCAGAACGTCCTCCACACCTCTACTACCCACAGCAGGACGTCCTCCACACCTCTACTACCCACAGCAGGACGTATTCCACACCTCTACTACCCACAGCAGGACGTATTCCACACCTCTACTACCCACAGCAGGACCTCTTCCACACCTCTACTACCCACAGCAGGACGTCCTCCACACCTCTACTACCCACAGCAGGATGTATTCCACACCTCTACTACCCACAGCAGGACCTCTTCCACACCTCTACTACCCACAGCAGGACGTATTCCACACCTCTACTACCCACAGCAGGACGTATTCCACACCTCTACTACCCACAGCAGGACGTCCTCCACACCTCTACTACCCACAGCAGGACGTATTCCACACCTCTACTACCCACAGCAGGACGTATTCTACACCTCTACTACCCACAGCAGGACCTCTTCCACACCTCTACTACCCACAGCAGGACGTCCTCCACACCTCTACTACCCACAGCAGGACGTATTCCACACGTCTACTACCCACAGCAGGACCTCTTCCACACCTCTACTACCCACAGCAGGACGTATTCCACACCTCTACTACCCACAGCAGGACGTATTCCACACCTCTACTACCCACAGCAGGACGTCCTCCACACCTCTACTACCCACAGCAGGACGTCCTCCACACCTCTACTACCCACAGCAGGACGTCCTCCACACCTCTACTACCCACAGCAGGACGTCCTCCACACCTCTACTACCCACAGCAGGACGTCCTCCACACCTCTACTACCCACAGCAGGACGTCCTCCACACCTCTACTACCCACAGCAGGACGTCCTCCACACCTCTACTACCCACAGCAGGACGTCCTCCACACCTCTACTACCCACAGCAGGACGTCCTCCACACCTCTACTACCCACAGCAGGACGTCCTCCACACCTCTACTACCCACAGCAGGACGTCCTCCACACCTCTACTACCCACAGCAGGACGTCCTCCACACCTCTACTACCCACAGCAGGACGTATTCCACACCTCTACTACCCACAGCAGGACGTCCTCCACACCTCTACTACACGACTACTCCCTACAACGGTTGGGCTCAATTCAAATTAAACTCAGTCAGATAAGGAAGTGATTTGAATGTAAAATACATACATTTCAACAACAAAAAATTGTTCACATGAATATCTTCTCCCTTTTCAGTTTTATTGAGAAGTCATTAAAAATAAATGACCCTTTTTATTCAATCATTGAATTGGACTTTCAGTTTACTTCCCTGAAATGACTCTGCCTTCAATTCTAATTGGACGTTACTCCCTCCTATCTCTGAAGGGTACAGGGGAGATTCTCAGTTATACCCCCTCTGCTATTCACCCGGTCACACTGAGACCTAATTATATTCTCCTCTGTTTTGTTACTTCGTGGAAAGGACCGGGACACAACGTGACCTTTAACCTCAACGCTCATGCAGTGTACACTAGATGTTTATGTTTGAAGGTATCAGGGAAGAATCAAGAGGAACGTTTGCGTTGTCGTCGGACTGTCAGCAACAGTATCCGTTATTACTCCTCTGTCTTTATAAATCGATGTGGTGTATTTCCCCCAATGATGAATCTGCTGGAGTCCAGTTGAGGAGCACATCGGATTCTGCAAGGTTGACTTCAGAAAGGGTCTTCGATGGGACGGACGTCCGGGATCATGTTGTTCAGAAAGGGTCTTCGATGGGACGGACGTCCAGGATCATGTTGTTCAGAAAGGGTCTTCGATGGGACGGACGTCCGGGGTCATGTTGTTCAGAAAGGGTCTTCGATGGGACGGACGTCCGGGATCATGTTGTTTAGAAAGGGTCTTCGATGGGACGGACGTCCGGGATCATGTTGTTCAGAAAGGGTCTTCGATGGGACGGACGTCCAGGATCATGTTGTTCAGAAAGGGTCTTCGATGGGACGGACGTCCGGGATCATGTTGTTCAGAAAGGGTCTTCGATGGGACGGACGTCCGGGATCATGTTGTTCAGAAAGGGTCTTCGATGGGACGGACGTCCGGGATCATGTTGTTCAGAAAGGGTCTTCGATGGGACGGACGTCCGGGATCATGTTGTTCAGAAAGGGTCTTCGATGGGACTGACGTCCGGGATCATGTTGTTTAGAAAGGGGGTTCGATGGGACGGACGTCCGGGATCATGTTGTTCAGAAAGGGTCTTCGATGGGACGGACGTCCGGGATCATGTTGTTTAGAAAGGGTCTTCGATGGGACGGACGTCCAGGATCATGTTGTTCAGAAAGGGTCTTCGATGGGACGGACGTCCGGGATCATGTTGTTCAGAAAGGGGGTTCGATGGGACGGACGTCCGGGATCATGTTGTTCAGAAAGGGTCTTCGATGGGACGGACGTCCAGGATCATGTTGTTTAGAAAGGGGGTTCGATGGGACGGACATCCGGGATCATGTTGTTTAGAAAGGCGGTTCGATGGGACGGACGTCCGGGATCATGTTGTTCAGAAAGGGTCTTCGATGGGACGGACGTCCGGGATCATGTTGTTCAGAAAGGGTCTTCGATGGGACGGACGTCCGGGATCATGTTGTTCAGAAAGGGTCTTCGATGGGACGGACGTCCAGCATCATGTTGTTCAGAAAGGGTCTTCGATGGGACGGACGTCCAGGATCATGTTGTTCAGAAAGGGGGTTCGATGGGACGGACGTCCGGGGTCATGTTGTTCAGAAAGGGGGTTCGATGGGACGGACGTCCAGCATCATGTTGTTCAGAAAGGGTCTTCGATGGGACGGACGTCCGGGATCATGTTGTTTAGAAAGGGTCTTCGATGGGA
>NC_052312.1:53047783-53052783 GCF_016432855.1 Salvelinus namaycush | reverse complement strand
ATTTAGACTTGTCCACTCTGTTCTCATAGGAGCCACCTGTTGGCATCTGGAGTAATGGCAAATAGTGGCACTACTACCACTACTGAAGAGGAATTCAATGTGTCTCACAATCTGCTCTTGATTAGTCTCTCTGGTGTTGATTAGTCACTCTGGTGTTGATTAGTCACTCTGGTGTTGATTAGTCACTCTGGTGTTGATTAGTCACTCTGGTGTTGATTAGTCACTCTGGTGTTGATTAGTCTCTCTGGTGTTGATTAGTCACTCTGGTGTTGATTAGTCACTCTGGTGTTGATTAGTCACTCTGGTGTTGATTAGTCTCTCTGGTGTTGATTAGTCACTCTGGTGTTGATTAGTGTCTCTGGTGTTGATTAGTGTCTCTGGTGTTGATTAGTCACTCTGGTGTTGATTAGTCACTCTGGTGTTGATTAGTCACTCTGGTGTTGATTAGTCACTCTGGTGTTGATTAGTCACTCTGGTCTTGATTAGTGTCTCTGGTGTTGATTAGTCACTCTGGTGTAGAGTAGTAATTTTGGTGTTGATTAGTCACTCTGGTGTTGATTAGTCACTCTGGTGTCGATTAGTCACTCTGGTGTTGATTAGTAATTTTCGTGTTGATTACTGTCTCTGGTGTTGGAGACTGTAACATCACGACCCTGTAGGATAACTAATCTATGGGGTCAGGGGTCAGCTCTGCTCTGTGTTGGACACTATAACATATGTCCCTGTAGGATAATCTCTGGGGTCAGGGGTCAGGGGTCAGCTCTGCTCTGTGTTGGACACTGTAACATCACGACCCTGTAGGATAACTAATCTATGGGGTCAGGGGTCAGCTCTGCTCTGTGTTGGAGACTGTAACATCACGACCCTGTAGGATAATCTATGGGGTCAGGGGTCAGCTCTGCTCTGTGTTGGACACTGTAACATCACGACCCTGTAGGATAACTAATCTATGGGGTCAGGGGTCAGATCTGCTCTGTGTTGGACACTGTAACATCACGACCCTGTAGGATAATCTATGGGGTCAGGGGTCAGCTCTGCTCTGTGTTGGAGACTATAACATCACGACCCTGTAGGATAACTAATATATGGGGTCAGGGGTCAGATCTGCTCTGTGTTGGACACTGTAACATCACGACCCTGTAGGATAATCTATGGGGTCAGGGGTCAGCTCTGCTCTGTGTTGGAGACTGTAACATCACGACCCTGTAGGATAACTAATCTATGGGGTCAGGGGTCAGATCTGCTCTGTGTTGGAGACTGTAACATCACGATCCTGTAGGATAACTAATCTATGGGTTCAGGGGTCAGCTCTGCTCTGTGTTGGACACTGTAACATCACGACCCTGTAGGATAACTAATCTATGGGGTCAGGGGTCAGATCTGCTCTGTGTTGGAGACTGTAACATCACGACCCTGTAGGATAACTAATATATGGGGTCAGGGGTCAGCTCTGTACTGCGTTGGACTGGATTGGCCTAATCTAATTCTCTGTCCTCAAACACATCAACCAGGGTAATGAAACATTCATTTGAATCAGTTACTTTGTGTGATTGAATTCATCCGTCACCACAGATGCTTTTTGATACCCGGAGAGAAATAATCATGTGTCGGCTGCAGTCGTGAACCCTGAGTGACCGCACAACCCTCTGGGTAATTAATATTGACTCAGGTTGCATCCCAAGCGTCACCCTGTTCCCTGTATAGTCCACTACTAATGTCTACTATGCGGGGCCCCAGTCAAAAGAAGTGCACTATATAGGAAATAGGGGGCCATTTGTGTGCACACTCAGATTGCGTTAAATGCACTCGAGCAAATCAAGACCTCTGTTGAAATCTCTCTGGGAGCTAACAGATCCCGACTCTCTATTTTCAGCTCAGAGTTTAAATCTCTCTCTCTGAGAGCTAACAGATCCCGACTCTCTATTTTCAGCTCAGAGTTTAAATCTCTCTCTCTGAGAGCTAACAGATCCCGACTCTCTATTTTCAGCTCAGAGTTTAAATCTCTCTCTCTCTGAGAGCTAACAGATCCCGACTCTCTATTTTCAGCTCAGAGTTTAAATCTCTCTCTCTCTGAGAGCTAACAGATCCCGACTCTCTATTTTCAGCTCAGAGTTTAAATCTCTCTCTCTGAGAGCTAACAGATCCCGACTCTATTTTCAGCTCAGAGTTTAAATCTCTCTCTGAGAGCTAACAGATCCCGACTCTCTATTTTCAGCTCAGAGTTTAAATCTCTCTCTCTAGGAGCTAACAGATCCCGACTCTCTATTTTCAGCTCAGAGTTTAAATCTCTCTCTCTCTGAGAGCTAACAGATCCCGACTCTCTATTTTCAGCTCAGAGTTTAAATCTCTCTCTCTCTGAGAGCTAACAGATCCCGACTCTCTATTTTCAGCTCAGAGTTTAAATCTCTCTCTGAGAGCTAACAGATCCCGACTCTCTATTTTCAGCTCAGAGTTTAAATCTCTCTCTCTCTGAGAGCTAACAGATCCCGACTCTCTATTTTCAGCTCAGAGTTTAAATCTCTCTCTGAGAGCTAACAGATCCCGACTCTCTATTTTCAGCTCAGAGTTTAAATCTCTCTCTCTCTGAGAGCTAACAGATCCCGACTCTCTATTTTCAGCTCAGAGTTTAAATCTCTCTCTCTCTGAGAGCTAACAGATCCCGACTCTCTATTTTCAGCTCAGAGTTTAAATCTCTCTCTGAGAGCTAACAGATCCCGACTCTATTTTCAGCTCAGAGTTTAAATCTCTCTCTCTAGGAGCTAACAGATCCCGACTCTCTATTTTCAGCTCAGAGTTTAAATCTCTCTCTCTCTGAGAGCTAACAGATCCCGACTCTCTATTTTCAGCTCAGAGTTTAAATCTCTCTCTCTCAGAGAGCTAACAGATCCCGACTCTCTATTTTCAGCTCAGAGTTTAAATCTCTCTCTGAGAGCTAACAGATCCCGACTCTCTATTTTCAGCTCAGAGTTTAAATCTCTCTCTCTCTGAGAGCTAACAGATCCCGACTCTCTATTTTCAGCTCAGAGTTTAAATCTCTCTCTCTGAGAGCTAACAGATCCCGACTCTCTATTTTCAGCTCAGAGTTTAAATCTCTCTCTCTCTGAGAGCTAACAGATCCCGACTCTCTATTTTCAGCTCAGAGTTTAAATCTCTCTCTCTGAGAGCTAACAGATCCCGACTCTCTATTTTCAGCTCAGAGTTTAAATCTCTCTCTCTGAGAGCTAACAGATCCCAAATCCCTATTTTCAGCTCAGAGTTTAAATCTCTCTCTCTCTGAGAGCTAACAGATCCCGACTCTCTATTTTCAGCTCAGAGTTTAAATCTCTCTCTCTCTGAGAGCTAACAGATCCCGACTCTCTATTTTCAGCTCAGAGTTTAAATCTCTCTCTCTGAGAGCTAACAGATCCCGAATCCCTATTTTCAGCTCAGAGTTTAAATCTCTCTCTCTGAGAGCTAACAGATCCCGACTCCCTATTTTCAGCTCAGAGTTTAAATCTCTCTCTCTGAGAGCTAACAGATCCCGACTCTCTATTTTCAGCTCAGAGTTTAAATCTCTCTCTCTGAGAGCTAACAGATCCCGACTCTCTATTTTCAGCTCAGAGTTTAAATCTCTCTCTGAGAGCTAACAGATCCCGACTCTCTATTTTCAGCTCAGAGTTTAAATCTCTCTCTCTGAGAGCTAACAGATCCCGACTCTCTATTTTCAGCTCAGAGTTTAAATCTCTCTCTCTGAGAGCTAATAGATCCCGACTCTCTATTTTCAGCTCGGAGTTTAAATCTCTCTCTCTGAGAGCTAACAGATCCCGACTCTCTATTTTCAGCTCGGAGTTTAAATCTCTCTCTCTGAGAGCTAATAGATCCCGACTCTCTATTTTCAGCTCGGAGTTTAAATCTCTCTCTCTGAGAGCTAACAGATCCCGACTCTCTATTTTCAGCTCAGAGTTTAAATGTCTCTCTGAGAGCTAACAGATCCCGAATCCCTATTTTCAGCTCAGAGTTTAAATCTCTCTCTCTGAGAGCTAACAGATCCCGACTCTCTATTTTCAGCTCAGAGTTTAAATCTCTCTCTCTGAGAGCTAACAGATCCCGACTCTCTATTTTCAGCTCAGAGTTTAAATCTCTCTCTCTGAGAGCTAACAGATCCCGACTCTCTATTTTCAGCTCAGAGTTTAAATCTCTCTCTCTGAGAGCTAATAGATCCCGACTCTCTATTTTCAGCTCAGAGTTTAAATATCTCTCTCTGAGAGCTAACAGATCCCGACTCTCTATTTTCAGCTCAGAGTTTAAATCTCTCTCTGAGAGCTAACAGATCCCGAATCCCTATTTTCAGCTCAGAGTTTAAATCTCTCTCTCTGAGAGCTAACAGATCCCAACTCTCTATTTTCAGCTCAGAGTTTAAAAGTGTCAGCGTTTCATTTGAATTTCCCAGTTATTTGATAATAATGAAACGATTAAACTCATCATCACCTGCTGACAGGCTGAGAAATCAGCCTTCCCTCCTTCCCTCCCTCCTCCTCCCTCCCTCTTCCTCCTCCCTCCCTCCTCCTCCTCCCTCCCTCCTCCCTCCCTCCTCCTCCCTCCCTCTTCCTCCTCCCTCCCTCCTCCTCCCTCTTCCTCCCTCCCTCCTCCTCCTCCCCCTCATAGATTAACCTGTAGGACCTTAATAAATGGTCTATATTGACATCAAAGGAAACGGGAAGATGCTGCTCAGCTTTGTGGGAAGGGTGTAGCGAGACCGAGGCTGCCTTCTAAATGGCTCCCTATTCCCCCGGTATTCCCCAGGGGCCCTGGTCAAAAGTAGGGCTCTATATGGCTCCCTATTCCCCCGGTATTCCCCAGGAGCCCTGGTCAAAGTAGGGCTCGATTATAGAAAATATGGTCAATTTGGAATGCAGAACCAGGCCAGTCTGAATGCGCCCGGCCACACTTACCCAGACTCCCCAAACTCAGCCGGCGGACCGTAATCGTGCCTCACTGCCAGAGTCGTTCTGAAATTACAC
>NC_052312.1:53032783-53042783 GCF_016432855.1 Salvelinus namaycush | reverse complement strand
AACAGACCTGGTACCAGGCTAGTGACAGTACAAACAGACCTGGTACCAGGCTAGTGACAACACAAACAGACCTGGTACCAGGCTAGCGACAGCACAAACAGACCTGGTACCAGGCTAGTGACAGTACAAACAGACCAGGTACCAGGCTAGTGACAGTACAAACAGACCTGGTACCAGGCTAGTGACAGCACAAACAGACCAGGCACCAGGCTAGTGACAACACAAACAGACCTGGTACCAGGCTAGTGACAGCACAAACAGACCAGGCACCAGGCTAGTGACAGTACAAACAGACCTGGTACCAGGCTAGTGACAACACAAACAGACCTGGTACCAGGCTAGTGACAGCACAAACAGACCTGGTACCAGGCTAGTGACAACACAAACAGACCTGTTACCAGGCTAGTGACAGCACAAACAGACCTGGTACCAGGCTAGTGACAGCACAAACAGACCTGGTACCAGGTAGCAACAACACAAACAGACCTGGTACCAGGCTAGTGACAGCACAAACAGACCTGGTACCAGGCTAGTGACAACACAAACAGACCAGGTACCAGGCTAGTGACAGTACAAACAGACCTGGTACCAGGTAGCAACAACACAAACATACCTGGTACCAGGCTAGTGACAGCACAAACAGACCTGGTACCAGGCTAGTGACAACACAAACAGACCAGGTACCAGGCTAGTGACAGTACAAACAGACCTGGTACCAGGTAGCAACAACACAAACAGACCAGGTACCAGGCTAGTGACAGAACAAACAGACCTGGTACCAGGCTAGCGACAGCAAAACAGACCTGGTACCAGGCTAGTGACAGTACAAACAGACCAGGTACCAGGCTAGTGACAGTACAAACAGACCTGGTACCAGGCTAGTGACAGCACAAACAGACCAGGCACCAGGCTAGTGACAACACAAACAGACCTGGTACCAGGCTAGCGACAGCACAAACAGACCTGGTACCAGGCTAGTGACAGTACAAACAGACCTGGTACCAGGCTAGTGACAACACAAACAGACCTGGTACCAGGCTAGTGACAGCACAAACAGACCTGGTACCAGGCTAGTGACAACACAAACAGACCTGTTACCAGGCTAGTGACAGCACAAACAGACCTGGTACCAGGCTAGTGACAGCACAAACAGACCTGGTACCAGGTAGCAACAACACAAACAGACCTGGTACCAGGCTAGTGACAGCACAAACAGACCTGGTACCAGGCTAGTGACAACACAAACAGACCAGGTACCAGGCTAGTGACAGTACAAACAGACCTGGTACCAGGTAGCAACAACACAAACAGACCAGGTACCAGGCTAGTGACAGAACAAACAGACCTGGTACCAGGCTAGTAACAACACAAACAGACCTGGTACCAGGCTAGTGACAGTACAAACAGACCAGGTACCAGGCTAAAGACAGTACAAACAGACCAGGTACCAGGCTAGAGACAGTACAAACAGACCTGGTACCAGGCTAGTGACAGTACAAACAGACCAGGTACCAGGCTAGGGTCTCACTCTCCTCTCTTCATGCTGGTTCAGCTCCATGTTAAAGCCATAACATCCGGGCTGTGAGCTGTTACAGGCTAGTAACAACACAAACAGACCAGGTACCAGGCTAGTGTCTCACTCTCCTCTCTTCATGCTGGTTCAGCTCCATGTTAAAGCCATCCGGGCTGTGAGCTGTTACAGGCTAGTAACAACACAAACAGACCAGGTACCAGGCTAGTGTCTCACTCTCCTCTCTTCATGCTGGTTCAGCTCCATGTTAAAGCCATAACATCCGGGCTGTGAGCTGTTACAGGTTAACACACTGATGATTTGCTTCTTGCTTTTCAGACCTTTGTTGTACGACCCACAAATGTGTCCCGGGGAAGAGAATATGGCTGTTTTTGATGTCGCTCAAACCCCCTTTATGATAACAAGGGCCATTTAGATACGCTGTCTATCTCAGACATGATGCTTCTCTATGAGGTGAACCTGAGTCTTTGTGATAACGTAGGATATGACACACACACACACACACACACACACACACACACACACACACACACACACACACACACACACACACACACACACACACACACCGTATTATACTTCAGAGAGAGAGAGAAAAGGCACATGTTGTGAAGCCAACAAACCCCATTCCAGTCTGATGCAGCCAGTCAGTCACTGCTAGGCCACACTAGGTCTATCTATTAACAATAAGATGTAAATGTAGCCATTTCAATAACATGATTTATTCATGAGGGATTGAAAAGAAAGGATACGGAGAGAGACAGAGAGAGACAGAGAGAGAGACAGAGAGAGAGAGAGAGACAGAGAGAGAGACAGAGAGAGAGAGAGAGAGAGAGCGAGAGACAGAGAGAGAGAGAGAGGCAGGCATGTAGATGTGACAGACTGGCATGCCCTTGCCACAAACAAGTCACTTTCTAACCAGAGGAATTGCTTTACTTTATTAAGTCATATAGGGTTATCTTTGATACTTTAGCATAGTACTGAGATGGAGGGCCATCTGTTGGAAAGAGCCAGCCAGCAGCAGCAGAAACCAGCAGGGTAAAATCCATAGCCCAGCTTCATTATACAGCAGACCATTCCGTCTATACTTGGTTTGGGGGGTTTAAGGAATCAATACGTCCTGAGGTCAAGCCTTCCCCTTCATTAAATGTGGGTCTGAACACCCTGCAATGATGAGACAGGATTACTACACTGGAGGGAGGGGGAGGGAGGGGGAGGGGAGGGTAGGGAGGGGATGGAGGGGAGGGAGGGGGGAGGGGAGGGTAGGGAGGGGATGGAGGGAGGGAGGCAGGCAGGAGGCAGCCGCCCCGCCAATCCCTTTGATTGCCTCTTTAGCATTTCACAGAGATTAAAAGTGTCTGGAAAACTGGCAGAGACTAATCAATGCAGCAGGCACCAGCCTCCCTCCCAGCCTCCCTGCCTCCCTGCCTCCCTGCCTCCCTCTCTGCCTTCTTCCCTCTCTGCCTTCCTCCCTGCCTCCCTCCCTGCCTTCCTCCCTCTCTGCCTGCCTCCCTGCCTTCCTCCCTGCCTGCCTCCCTCCCTGCCTCCCTCCCTGCCTCCCTGCCTCCCTCCCTCCCTGCCTCCCTGCCTTCCTCCCTGCCTGCCTCCCTCCCTGCCTCCCTCCCTGCCTCCCTCCCTGCCTCCCTGCCTTCCTCCCTGCCTGCCTGCCTGCCTCCCTCTCTGCCTTCCTCCCTGCCTCCATGCCTCCCTCTCTGCCTTCCTCCCAGCCTCCCTAACTCCCTGCCTGCCTCCCTAACCTCCCTGCCTGCCTGCCTGCCTCCCTCCCTCCCTCCCTCCCTCCCTTACTCCCTGCCTCTCTGCCTTCCTCCCAGCCTCCCTATCTCCCTGCCTCCCTAACCTCCCTGCCTGCCTGCCTCCCTCCCTCACTCCCTGCCTCTCTGCCTCCCTCCCTCCCTCCCTCCCTGCGCTCCACACCGTCTGTGTGTGTGTCAGTCTGGTTATTTCTCAGCCACTTCACCTCGTCTCAGAGAGAGAGAGAGAGAGAGAGAGTTGAATTTTATGTAACTTTTATTTAATCAAGGGAGCCCATGGAGACCAGGGCTTCATTCTCAGTTCCCTGAGGACAACAAATTCAACTAAATCTACAGGAACATTCCCATTGTTTTGTTTTTTTACTACAGGTTACAATTTCAAAAAAGCTCATATTTTAATCAAATAAAAATGCAATTCTCATTTAACAAATTCAACATTAGACTCCTAAACTGCCCTCGTGACACCAGGGAATCAAGACTGCAGGTTATTCAAAAAAAAATGGGGCATTAAAACTGAAGGCGGATTTACCTAAGTTCAGTGGAGACCAGAGGAACCTCAAGCGGTTAACCTTGTTTAGTATCTCTGGGGCTTCTAAACAGCTTCTACCCCCCAAGCCATAAGACTCCTGAACAGCTCATCAAATGGCCACCCAGACTATTTGCATTGCCCCCTCCCCCCTCCCCCCATCATCCACACTGCTGCTACTCTCTGTTATTATCTATGCATAGTTACTTTAATAACTCTACCTACATGTACATAATTACCTAAATTACCTCGACACTGGTGCCCCCGCACACTGACTCTGTAACGGTACCCCCTGTATATAGCCTCCACATTGACTCTGTACCGGTACCCCCTGTATATAGCCTCCACATTGACTCTGTACCAGTACCCCCCTGTATATAGCCTCCACATTGAGTCTGTACCAGTACCCCCTGTATATAGCCTCCACATTGACTCTGTACCATAACACCCTGTATATAGCCTCCACATTGACTCTGTACCAGTACCCCCTGTATATAGTCTCCACATTGACTCTGTACCAGTTCCCCCTGTATATAGCCTCCACATTGACTCTGTACCGTAACACCCGGTATATAGCCTCCACATTGACTCTGTACCAGTACCCCCTGTATATAGCCTCCACATTGACTCTGTACCAGTACCCCCTGTATATAGTCTCCACATTGACTCTGTACCAGTTCCCCCTGTATATAGCCTCCACATTGACTCTGTACCAGTACCCCCTGTATATAGCCTCCACATTGACTCTGTACCGTAACACCCGGTATATAGCCTCCACATTGACTCTGTACCGGTACCCCCTGTATATAGCCTCCACATTGACTCTGTACCGGTACCCCCTGTATATAGCCTCCACATTGACTCTGTACCGTTACACCCTGTATATAGCCTCCACATTGACTCTGTACCGTAACACCCTGTATATAGCCTCCACATTGACTCTGTACCGTAACACCCTGTATATAGCCTCCACATTGACTCTGTACCGGTACCACCTGTATATAGCCTCCACATTGACTCTGTACCTGTACCCCCTGTATATAGCCTCCACATTGACTCTGTACCGGTACCCCCTCTATATAGCCTCCATATTGACTCTGTACCGTAACACCCTGTATATAGCCTCCACATTGACTCTGTACCGTAACACCCTGTATATAGCCTCCACATTGACTCTGTACCGGTACCCCCTGTATATAGCCTCCACATTGACTCTGTACCGTAACACCCTGTATATAGCCTCCACATTGACTCTGTACCATAACACCCTGTATATAGCCTCCACATTGACTCTGTACCGTAACACCCTGTATATAGCCTCCACATTGACTCTGTACCGTAACAGCCTGTATATAGCCTCCACATTGACTCTGTACTGGTACCCCCTGTATATAGCCTCCACATTGACTCTGTACCAGTACCCCCCTGTATATAGCCTCCACATTGACTCTGTACCGTAACACCCTGTATATAGCCTCCACATTGACTCTGTAACGGTAACACCCTGTATATAGTCTCCACATTGACTCTGTACCGGTACCCCCTGTATATAGCCTCCACATTGACTCTGTACCGTAACAGCCTGTATATAGCCTCCACATTGACTCTGTACTGGTACCCCCTGTATATAGCCTCCACATTGACTCTGTACCAGTACCCCCCTGTATATAGCCTCCACATTGACTCTGTACCGTAACACCCTGTATATAGCCTCCACATTGACTCTGTAACGGTACACCCTGTATATAGTCTCCACATTGACTCTGTACCGGTACCCCCTGTATATAGCCTCCACATTGACTCTGTACCGGTACCCCCTGTATATAGCCTCCACATTGACTCTGTACCAGTACCCCCTGTATATAGCCTCCACATTGACTCTGTACTGGTACCCCCTGTATATAGTCTCCACATTGACTCTGTACCGGTACCCCCTGTATATAGCCTCCACATTGACTCTGTACCAGTACCCCCTGTATATAGTCTCCACATTGACTCTGTACCGTAACACCCTGTATATAGCCTCCACATTGACTCTGTACCAGTTCCCCCTGTATATAGCCTCCACATTGACTCTGTACCGGTACCCCCTGTATATAGCCTCCACATTGACTCTGTACCGTAACACCCTGTATATAGCCTCCACATTGACTCTGTACCGTAACACCCTGTATATAGCCTCCACATTGACTCTGTACCAGTTCCCCCTGTATATAGCCTCCACATTGACTCTGTACCGGTACCCCCTGTATATAGCCTCCACATTGACTCTGTACCGTAACACCCTGTATATAGTCTCCACATTGACTCTGTACCGTAACACCCTGTATATAGTCTCCACATTGACTCTGTACCGTAACACCTTGTATATACCCTCCCCATTGACTCTGTACCGGTAACACCCTGTATATAGTCTCCACATTGACTCTGTACCGTAACACCCTGTATATAGCCTCCACATTGACTCTGTACCGTAACACTCTGTATATAGCCTCCTATTGTTATTTACTGTTGCTCTTTAATTATTTGTTTCTTAAATCTGCATTGTTGTTTATTAAGGGCTTGTAAATAAGCATTTCACTGTAACACTGTAAACCTGTTGTATTCGGCGTGTGACAAATACAATGTCATTTGATGTTTTTAATACTTTAACAGTGAAGTTAGGTAGATCAGAAGATTGTGTAATAGTTACATGGCTACATGGCTACAAGGTTACATGGCTACACGGCTACACGGCTACACGGTTACACGGCTACACGGCTACATGGCTACATGGTTACATGGTTACATGGCTACATTGTTACATGGCTACATGGCTACATGGTTACATGGTTACATGGCTACATGGCTACAGGGCTACATGGCTACATGGCTACATGGTTACATGGTTACATTGTTACATGGCTACATTGTTACATGGATACATGGCTACATGGCTACAGGGCTACATGGTTACATGGCTACATGGTTACATGGCTACAGGGCTACATGGTTACATGGCTACATGGCTACATGGCTACATGGTTACATGGCTACATTGTTACATGGCTACATGGCTACATGGTTACATGGTTACATGGCTACATGGCTACATGGCTACAGGGCTACATGGTTACATGGTTACATGGCTACATTGTTACATGGATACATGGCTACATGGCTACATGGTTACATGGCTACATGGCTACAGGGCTACATGGTTACATGGCTACATGGCTACATGGCTACATGGCTACATGGCTACATGGCTACAAGGTTACATGGTTACATGGCTACATGGCTACATGGCTACATGGCTACATGGCTACAAGGTTACATGGTTACATGGCTACATTGTTACATGGCTACATGGCTACATGGATACAGGGCTACATGTAAACTATACTATGTAAAAGCAAAGCAGGAGTTCAATTGTCATTCAGTTATCATTATGTTAATTATACCATACTGCACAGACTAGGCCTGCATCCCAAATGGCACCCTATCCCCCCCTCCCCTCCTATGGGCTCTGATCAACAGTAGTGTACTATAAACAGGATATGGGCCCTGATCAACAGTAGTGGACTATAAACAGGATATGGGCCCTGATCAACAGTAGTGTCCTATAAACAGGATATGGGCCCTGATCAACAGTAGTGTCCTATAAACAGGATATGGGCCCTGATCAACAGTAGTGTACTATAAACAGGATATGGGCCCTGATCAACAGTAGGGTACTATAAACAGGATATGGGCCCTGATCAACAGTAGTGTACTATAAACAGGATATGGGCCCTGATCAACAGTAGTGTACTATAAACAGGATATGGGCCCTGATCAACAGTAGTGTACTATAAACAGGATATGGGTTCCATTTGGGATGCAGTCAATGTTGTGATCACTCTTCCCTCCTATATATTGTTTCAATATAAACTGTTAAAAGTTAGGGGGAGATATTAGAGGTTAAAAGTCAGGGGGGATATTAGAGGTTAAAAGTTAGGGGGGATATTAGATGTTAAAAGTCAGGGGGGGTATTAGAGGTTAAAAGTCAGGGGAGATATTAGAAGTTAAAAGTCAGGGGGGATATTAGAAGTTGAAAGTCAGGGGGGATATTAGAGGTTAAAAGTCAGGGGGGATATTAGAGGTTAAAAGTCAGGGGGGATATTAGAGGTTAAAAGTCAGGGGGATATTAGAGGTTAAAAGTTAGGGGGGATATTAGAAGTTAAAAGTCAGGGGGGATATTAGATGTTAAAAGTCAGGGGGGATATTAGAGGTTAAAAGTCAGGGGGGATATTAGAGGTTAAAAGTCAGGGGGGATATTAGAAGTTAAAAGTCAGGGGGGATATTAGAAGTTAAAAGTCAGGGGGGATATTAGAGGTTAAAAGTCAGGGGGATATTAGAGGTTAAAAGTCAGGGGGAGATATTAGAAGTTAAAAGTCAGGGGGAGATATTAGAAGTTAAAAGTCAGGGGGGATATTAGAGGTTAAAAGTCAGGGGGGATATTAGAAGTTAAAAGTCAGGGGGGATATTAGATGTTAAAATTCAGGGGGGATATTAGATGTTAAAAGTCAGGGGGGATATTAGAGGTTAAAAGTCAGGGGGAGATATTAGAAGTTAAAAGTCAGGGGGAGATATTAGAAGTTAAAAGTCAGGGGGAGATATTAGAGGTTAAAAGTCAGGGGGAGATATTAGAGGTTAAAAGTCAGGGGGGATATTAGAGGTTAAAAGTCAGGGGGGATATTAGAAGTTAAAAGTCAGGGGGGATATTAGAGGTTAAAAGTCAGGGGGGATATTAGAGGTTAAAAGTCAGGGGGGATATTAGAAGTTAAAAGTCAGGGGGGATATTAGAGGTTAAAAGTCAGGGGGGCTATTAGAAGTTAAAAGTCAGGGGGGATATTAGAAGTTAAAAGTTAGGGGGGATATTAGAGGTTAAAAGTCAGGGGGGATATTAGAAGTTAAAAGTTAGGGGGGATATTAGAGGTTAAAAGTCAGGGGAGATATTAGAAGTTAAAAGTCAGGGGGGATATTAGAGGTTAAAAGTCAGGGGGGATATTAGAAGTTAAAAGTCAGGGGGAGATATTAGAGGTTAAAAGTCAGGGGGGATATTAGAGGTTAAAAGTCAGGGGGGATATTAGAAGTTAAAAGTCAGGGGGAGATATTAGAGGTTAAAAGTCAGGGGGGATATTAGAAGTTAAAAGTTAGGGGGGCTATTAGAAGTTAAAAGTCAGGGGGAGATATTAGAGGTTAAAAGTCAGGGGGGATATTAGAAGTTAAAAGTCAGGGGGGATATTAGAAGTTAAAAGTTAGGGGGGATATTAGAGGTTAAAAGTCAGGGGAGATATTAGAGGTTAAAAGTCAGGGGGGATATTAGAAGTTAAAAGTCAGGGGGAATATTAGATGTTAAAAGTCAGGGGGGATATTAGAAGTTAAAGGTTAGGGGGGCTATTAGAAGTTAAAAGTCAGGGGGAGATATTAGAGGTTAAAAGTTAGGGGGAGATATTAGAGGTTAAAAGTCAGGGGGGATATTAGAGGTTAAAAGTCAGGGGGGATATTAGAGGTTAAAAGTCAGGGGGGATATTAGAGGTTAAAAGTCAGGGGGAGATATTAGAAGTTAAAAGTTAGGGGGAGATATTAGAGGTTAAAAGTCAGGGGGAGATATTAGAGGTTAAAAGTCAGGGGGAGATATTAGAGGTTAAAAGTCAGGGGGAGATATTAGAAGTTAAAAGTCAGGGGGGGATATTAGAAGTTAAAAGTCAGGGGGAGATATTAGAGGTTAAAAGTCAGGGGGGGATATTAGAGGTTAAAAGTCAGGGGGGATATTAGAAGTTAAAAGTCAGGGGAGATATTAGAGGTTAAAAGTCAGGGGGGATATTAGAGGTTAAATGTCAGGGGGAGATATTAGAGGTTAAAAGTCAGGGGGGATATTAGAGGTTAAAAGTCAGGGGGGATATTAGAAGTTAAAAGTTAGGGCGGAGATTTTGGAAGTTAAAAGTCAGGGGGGATATTAGAAGTTAAAAGTCAGGGGGGGATATTAGAAGTTAAAAGTCAGGGGGGATATTAGAAGTTAAAAGTCAGGGGGTATATTAGAGGTTAAAAGTCAGGGGGGATATTAGAGGTTAAAAGTCAGGGGGGATATTAGAAGTTAAAAGTCAGGGGGGATATTAGAGGTTAAAAGTCAGGGGGGATATTAGA
>NC_052312.1:53020283-53025283 GCF_016432855.1 Salvelinus namaycush | reverse complement strand
CAGTGTTTCAGTGTTTCTATCCTCAGTGTTTCTATCCTCAGTGTTTCTATCCTCAGTGTTTCAGTGTTTCTATCCTCAGTGTTTATATCCTCAGTGTTCCAGTGTTTCTATCCTCAGTGTTTCTATCCTCAGTGTTTCAGTGTTTCTATCCTCAGTGTTTCAGTGTTTCTATCCTCAGTGTTTCTATCCTCAGTGTTTCTATCCTCAGTGTTTCTGTCGTAATGTCAAACTGTTGTCACCACTTAAGAACATTTTGATTATATTTCTCCCCCCTTTCTCTCTCTCTTTCTCAGAGAAGGAAACTCAAGCACCAAAAAAATTGAAACAAAGGAAAGCGACATCCCTCCCTCCCTCCCTCTTCCCATCCCTCCACTAGTGCTTGGAGTGTAATGAGATGGTACTGTGATGTTAAAAGCTCTGAAGCCATCCCATAATTACCATGTTGTGCTTTAGAGAAGCTTGGCCACCATTAACCTTCTTCCAACACGACAATTCACTTCACACCGCCTACCCACAATTACCTCCCCAATAATAGCCAGGCTTTGTCACAAATGCCACCCTGTTTCCTTTGTAGTGTACTCCTCTTGACCAGGGCCCATAGGGATCTGGTCAAAAGTAGTGCACTATATAGGGAATAGTGTGCCATTTGTGACACACCCTACAATCTTTAGTAATGCGTGTGTTCTTGACTCTGCGTAATTAAATTTGGCTTTTCACATGTAATGTGGAAACGTTGAGGAGGGGTCAAAGCCGGTCACCTGTAATCACTGTTGATCAAAAGCTGAAGTGGGGTTCACACACACGCACACACACACACACACACACACACACACACACACACACACACACACACACACACACACACACACACACACACACACACACACACACACACACACACACACACACACACACACACACAGAGAAGGAGAGAAAGAGAAACCAACACATACGCACCCACACCACTAAGTAATGGTAATGAGAAGGGGTCAGCGTCGCTCTCACAGAGGTCAAGGATAAACTGCCATTGTGTTGTGTTACTACAGCCTCCTCTAGAAGGAATCTGATGAGATAAAGTGAAATACAATTAATTACAATCGTTGAATTGAATGGCGACGGCATTTTGCTTTAATGTGAAGTTTGACCTGAGAGATGAAATCAATTAACCGCTATGTGCTTTAGGTCCTGTTTCCTGTCCTGCATTTGGAGTACGGCCCCAGAGAGTGGCCTTGTTGAACACCGCCAGCCAAAGTTATTAACCAACACTGTTTAGTGGGTCAGAACTAAAGTGTTTCCGAATGGAAGTGTACCAGCATGACGCAGCTGTGCTTGATGTTAACTAAACCAACGCCACTCTAATCAGCGAAGGACATAGTGAGGTGAACTTTTGTTGAGGGTCATTTTTTTATCTATGTTAATTGACTGAGTGGGTTTTTTTTAAATTCAAAATCCTAAAAGTACTTTACCTTTTATCAGGATGAGGGCGGATGAGACTACACCCTTCATCAGGTAGAAACTTTATCCCTCTATAGTCCAACACATAATGAGACTACACCCTTCATCAGATAGGAACTTTATCCCTCTATAGTCCAACACATAATGAGACTACACCCTTCATCAGATAGGAACTTTATCCCTCTATAGTCCAACACATAATGAGACTACACCCTTCATCAGATAGGAACTTTATCCCTCTATAGTCCAATACATAATGAGACTACACCCTTCATCAGATAGGAACTTTATCCCTCTATAGTCCAATACATAATGAGACTACACCCTTCATCAGATAGGAACTTTATCCCTCTATAGTCCAATACATAATGAGACTACACCCTTCACCAGATAGGAACTTTATCCCTCTATAGTCCAACACATAATGAGACTACACCCTTGAATCAGAGTTGATCTTTATCCCTCTATAGTCCAAAACATAATGAGACTACACCCTTCATCAGATAGAAACTTTATCCCTCTATAGTCCAATACATAATGAGACTACACCCTTGAATCAGGATTTAACTTTATCCCTCTATAGTCCAACACATAATGAGTCTACACCCTTCATCAGATAGGAACTTTATCCCTCTATAGTCCAATACATAATGAGACTACACCCTTGAATCAGGTTTGAACTTTATCCCTCTATAGTCCAACACATAATGAGACTACACCCTTCATCAGATAGGAACTTTATCCCTCTATAGTCCAACACATAATGAGAATACACCCTTGAATCAGGGTTGAACTTTATCCCTCTATAGTCCAACACATAATGAGAATACACCCTTCATCAGATAGGAACTTTATCCCTCTATAGACCAACACATAATGAGACTACACCCTTCATCAGATAGGAACTTTATCCCTCTATAGTCCAACACATAATGAGACTACACCCTTCATCAGATAGGATCTTTATCCCTCTATAGTCCAACACATAATGAGAATACACCCTTCATCAGATAGGAACTTTATCCCTCTATAGTCCAACACATAATGAGACTACACCCTTCATCAGATAGGAACTTTATCCCTCTATAGTCCAACACATAATGAGAATACACCCTTGAATCAGGGTTGAACTTTATCCCTCTATAATCCAACACATAATGAGACTACACCCTTCATCAGATAGGAACTTTATCCCTCTATAGTCCAACACATAATGAGACTACACCCTTCATCAGATAGGAACTTTATCCCTCTATAGTCCAACACATAATGAGACTACACCCTTCATCAGATAGGAACTTTATCCCTCTATAGTCCAACACATAATGAGACTACACCCTTCATCAGGTAGGAACTTTATCCCTCTATAATCCAACACATAATGAGAATACACCCTTCACCAGATAGGAACTTTATCCCTCTATAGTCCAACACATAATGAGACTACACCCTTCATCAGGTAGGAACTTTATCCCTCTATAGTCCAACACATAATGAGACTACACCCTTCATCAGGTAGGCACTTTATCCCTCTAAAGTCCAACACATAATGAGACTACACCCTTCATCAGATAGGAACTTTATCCCTCTATAGTCCAACACATAATGAGACTACACCCTTCATCAGGGTTGAACTTTATCCCTCTATAGTTCAACACATAATGAGACTACACCCTTCATCAGATAGGAACTTTATCCCTCTATAGTCCAACACATAATGAGACTACACCCTTCATCAGATAGGAACTTTATCCCTCTATAGTCCAACACATAATGAGACTACACCCTTCATCAGATAGGAACTTTATCCCTCTATAGTCCAACACATAATGAGACTACACCCTTCATCAGATAGGAACTTTATCCCTCTATAGTCCAATACATAATGAGACTACACCCTTCATCAGGTAGGAACTTTATCCCTCTATAATCCAACACATAATGATACTACACCCTTCATCAGATAGGAACATTATCCCTCTATAGTCCAACACATAATGAGACTACACCCTTCATCAGGTAGGAACTTTATCCCTCTATAGTCCAACACATAATGAGACTACACCCTTCATCAGGTAGGAACTTTATCCCTCTATAGTCCAACACATAATGAGACTACACCCTTCATCAGATAGGAACTTTATCCCTCTATAGTCCAACACATAATGAGACTACACCCTTCATCAGATAGGAACTTTATCCCTCTATAGTCCAACACATAATGAGACTACACCCTTCCTACCTTTATCCCTCTATAGTCCAACACATAATGAGACTACACCCTTCATCAGGTAGGATATGTATCCCTCTATAGTCCAACACATAATGAGACTACACCCTTCATCAGGTAGGAACTTTATCCCTCTATAGTCCAACACATAATGAGACTACACCCTTCATCAGGTAGGAACTTTATCCCTCTATAGTCCAACACATAATGAGACTACACCCTTCCTACCTTTATCCCTCTATAGTCCAACACATAATGAGACTACACCCTTCATCAGGTAGGATATGTATCCCTCTATAGTCCAACACATAATGAGACTACACCCTTCATCAGGTAGGAACTTTATCCCTCTATAGTCCAACACATAATGAGACTACACCCTTCATCAGGTAGGAACTTTATCCCTCTATAGTCCAACACATAATGAGACTACACCCTTCATCAGGTAGGAACTTTATCCCTCTATAGTCCAACACATAATGAGAATACACCCTTGAATCAGGGTTGAACTTTATCCCTCTATAGTCCAACACATAATGAGACTACACCCTTCATCAGATAGGAACTTTATCCCTCTATAGTCCAACACATAATGAGACTACACCCTTCATCAGATAGGAACTTTATCCCTCTATAGTCCAACACATAATGAGAATACACCCTTGAATCAGGGTTGAACTTTATCCCTCTATAGTCCAACACATAATGAGACTACACCCTTCATCAGATAGGAACTTTATCCCTCTATAGTCCAACACATAATGAGACTACACCCTTCATCAGATAGGAACTTTATCCCTCTATAGTCCAACACATAATGAGACTACACCCTTCATCAGATAGGAACTTTATCCCTCTATAGTCCAACACATAACACATGATCCTCTTCAAATGACTAATTGTTCATCTCGTTAAGTTGGCCACCATTTTGTTTCTATATGGATGTTTCCAGAATGGCAGCCATGTGGCCTTCATTAGATAGAGGGTATAGTGTGTAGGGTATAGCGTGTAGGGTATAGCGTGTAGGGTATAGTGTGTAGGGTATAGCGTGTAGGGTATAGCGTGTAGGGTATAGTGTGTAGGGTATAGTGTGTAGGGCATAGCGTGTAGGGTATAGTGTGTAGGGTATAGCGTGTAGGGTATAGCGTGTAGGGTATAGCATGTAGGGTATAGCGTGTAGGGTATAGCGTGTAGGGTATAGTGTGTAGGGTATAGTGTGTAGGGTAGGGTATAGCGTGTAGGGTATAGTGTGTAGGGTATAGTGTGTAGGGTACAGTGTGTAGGGTATAGTGTGTAGGGTATAGTGTGTAGGGTA
>NC_052312.1:52995283-53015283 GCF_016432855.1 Salvelinus namaycush | reverse complement strand
CACACACACACACACACACACACACACACACACACACACACACACACACACACACACACACACACACACTCGACCCCTAAACAACAACCCCCCCACACACCGAAACACACATGGGGGGGGGGTGTAACGATGAACGAACGGACGGCCGTGCATTACTGAACTCTCTCCATTCATCATGTTGACTGATGGCACGGGGAGCCGCTCCTCGCCGCTCGCCGGTCTGTCTGGTTAATGTAGTGGGTAATTAACTGTCATCAGCCTGGTAATAGGCCCCTGATCAATGGGTTGTGAGGAAACACATTCTAATTCACCAGCTGATGGAGGCCTGCTGAGGCCAGAGCAATTGAAACCGGGGGTGGGGATGGATAGAGGGATGGAGAGGAGAGGAGGGAGAGGAGAGGAGAAGAGGGAGAGGAGAGGATGGAGAGAAGGGAGGGAGGGAGGGAGGGAGGGAGGGAGGGAGGGAGGGAGGGGGGGAGGGGAGAGGAGAGGAGAGGAGGGATGGAGAGGAGGGAGAGGAGAGGAGGGATGGAGAGGACAGGAGAGGAGAGGAGGGATGGAGAGGACAGGAGAGGAGAGGAGAGGAGAGGAGAGGGAGAGGAGAGGGAGAGGAGGGAGAGAGAGGAGAGGAGGGATGGAGAGGAGGGATGAGAGGAGGGATGGAGAGAGGAGAGGAGGGATGGAGGGATGGAGAGGAGGGATGGAGAGGAGGGATGGAGAGGAGGGATGGAGAGGAGAGGAGGTAGGGAGGGAGGGAGGGAGGGAGGGAGGGAGGGAGGGAGGGAGGGAGGAGAGGAGAGGAGAGGAGAGGAGAGGAGAGGAGAGGAGAGGAGAGGAGAGGGAGGCAGTGTCAGAATTTCAAATGGCTCTGAAGTTGGTGGTGTTATCATTCTTTATTTGGTTTAAACGTTCCCACAAAAGCTTATTTTTACTTTTTGGAACAGAGTAAAGGTTCATTTGTTCTCCTTGATGCTGTGTGGTGTATGCCGTCGGGTGTACGCCAAGTAAAAATGTGATTCACAGATTTCTGGATTGGGCTGCGCTCAGAGTATCCTGCCTTGGCAAATCGTGCTGTTAAGACACTGATGCCCTTTGCAACCACGTACCTATGTGAGAGTGGATTCTCGGCCCTCACTAGCATGAAAACTAAATACAGGCACAGACTGTGTGTGGAAAATGATTTAAGACTGAGACTCTCTCCAATACAACCCAACATTGCAGAGTTATGTGCATCCTTTCAAGCACACCCTTCTCATTAACCTGTGGTGAGTTATTCACAATTTTCGATGAACAAATCAAGTTTTATATGTAAGATGGCTAAATAAAGAACAAAATAATTGATTATTATTATATTATTATTTGTGCCCTGGTCCTATAAGAGCTCTTTGTCACTTCCCATGAGCCAGGTTGTGACAAAAACTCACACTCATTCTTATGTTTAATAAATGTATCGTATAGTGTGTGTGTGTGGCAGGCTTACAATGATGGCAAAAAACAACATTTGAGAGTGCTAGAGTGGGTACAGCTGGAGTGTGCTGACCCTGGTGCTAGAGTGGGTACAGCTGGAGTGTGCTGACCCTGGTGCTAGAGGGGATACAGCTGACCCTGGTGCTAGAGGGGGTACAGCTGACCCTGGTGCTAGAGGGGGTACAGCTAACCCTGGTGCTAGAGGGGGTACAGCTAACCCTGGTGCTAGAGGGGGTACAGCTAACCCTGGTGCTAGAGGGGGTACAGCTGGAGTGTGTTGACCCTGGTGCTAGAGGGGGTACAGCTGACCCTGGTGCTAGAGGGGGTACAGATGACCCTGGTGCTAGAATGGGTACAGCTAACCCTGGTGCTAGAGGGGGTACAGCTGGAGTGTGCTGACCCTGGTGCTAGAGGGGGTACAGCTAACCCTGGTGCTAGAGGGGGTACAGCTAACCCTGGTGCTAGAGGGGGTACAGCTGACCCTGGTGCTAGAGTGGGTACAGCTGGAGTGTGCTGACCCTGGTGCTAGAGGGGGTACAGCTGGAGTGTGCTGACCCTGGTGCTAGAGGGGGTACAGCTGACCCTGGTGCTAGAGGGGGTACAGCTGACCCTGGTGCTAGAGGGGGTACAGCTGGAGTGCGCTGACCCTGGTGCTAGAGGGGGTACAGCTGGAGTGCGCTGACCCTGGTGCTAGAGGGGGTACCCAGCTAGAGGTTGAATGTTTGACGGGGTACGGGACTATAAAACGTTTGGGATCCACTGTAACTAGAGGACAACTGAATGTAAAAGTGATGCTTTACCATGTTTAGGTTCTGCAGACATTTAACACAACAGTATTCTTAGATATTTTCTCTCAACACAAATGCAGCATATTTCAATTATACCAGGTAGATTCATCACTAGTTAAACTACAATGTGTTTCATGTTGTAAAAGTATAATTCCAACTGTCTCTCTGTGAAACATTTATTCAAAAGTATTTAAAGTGAAATTTCTAAATATTCAACCCAAACATCAAAATATGTGAAAATGGCATGTTTCTAGATGTGAAAATGGCACGTTTCTAGATGTGAAAATGGCACGTTTCTAGATGTGAAAATGGCACGTTTCTAGATGTGAAAATGGCACGTTTCTAGATGTGAAAATGGCACGTTTCTAGATGTGAAAATGGCACGTTTCTAGATGTGAAAATGGCACGTTTCTAGATGTGAAAATGGCACGTTTCTAGATGTGAAAATGGCATGTTTATATATGTGAAAATGGCACGTTTCTAGATGTGAAAATGGCACGTTTCTAGATGTGAAAATGGCACATTTCTAGATGTGAAAATGGCACATTTCTAGATGTGAAAATGGCACGTTTCTAGATGTGAAAATGGCACGTTTCTAGATGTGAAAATGGCACGTTTCTAGATGTGAAAATGGCACGTTTCTAGATGTGAAAATGGCATGTTTATATATGTGAAAATGGTATGTTTCTAGATGTGAAAATGGCATGTTTCTAGATGTGAAATGGCATGTTTATATATGTGAAAATGGCATGTTTATATATGTGAAAATGGCACGTTTCTAGATGTGAAAATGGCACGTTTCTAGATGTGAAAATGGCACGTTTCTAGATGTGAAAATGGCACGTTTCTAGATGTGAAAATGGCATGTTTCTAGATGTGAAAATGGCATGTTTCTAGATGTGAAAATGGCATGTTTCTAGATGTGAAAATGGCATGTTTCTAGATGTGAAAATGGCATGTTTCTAGATGTGAAAATGGCACGTTTATAGATGTGAAAATGGCACGTTTCAATGTTTTGTGGAAAAACAGAGAGAGAGAAGATAAGTGTTTCCAATGACGTCATCGGTGTGTGTCGTTATTTTCACCAATTATGAGGAGGCATTGACTACTAATTGACTACTAACTGGTTGACGATGTCATTGAAAACACTTCCTCTTCCTCAATTACTTTACTCTAAAACATAGAAACGTGCCATGTTCACATATGTTGATGTTGCGGTGGTGCTGGAGGTGATGTTTAATATGAAGATTGAATATTTAGACGCGTTGGCTTTGGTCGGCAGAACCTCCCCAAAGGGACACATGCTAAAAAATACCCAATAATTCACTACTCATTTCTTTAAAGTCCTGATAGGAGGAATACGTCAAACATTTCCCAGATATGCTTATAGAAGAGTATTAAAGCCCACATGCAGTCTTTTTAATTACATTTTTAAATAATCACTTTATGTCTAATAATAAATCCACTCTGTTACTGATTTGATTTCCCCTGAAACCTCCTTTGGCTCCTGAAATGCTCTGTCTGATCGTGTAGGCTTTACAAAACACATTTGAAGATATTTACATACACAGTCCTAATTGGCTGATAGGATGGTCTAGAGCCCCCCCCCCCCCCCCCCCCCCCCCATACGCAGATGAACAGTCATTGGTCTATTATTATCAGATCCCATTGTGATGTCATAAAGTGGGCCGAAAGTTCCATCCCACCTGAACAGGCGGAACTTCCAGACGGACTAAGGAGGTGACACCGATCGGTGCTCCTCACGTCCAAACCTCCAAAATATTAAATGGAAAAACCAAAGTCTGTAATGCAGTTACACAGGGAAAAGTAGCTTTGAGCTGTTATTATGGAGGGGGAAAAGTATGAATACTCTTTGGTTACAAAACTACAGAGCCACTAATTAGCTAAATAAATTAATAACAAACAGTCCTGCGCTGTTCCCCAACCTGGTGCTGAACAATACAACAATATACAGTGACAAGAAAACGTACGTGAACCCTTTGGAAATACCTGGATTTCTCCATGAATTGGTCATAAAATTTGATCTGATCTTCATCTAAGTCACAACAATAGACAAACACAGTCTGCTTAAACTAATAACACACAAACAATTATACGTTTTCATGTCTTTATTGAACACACCGTGTAAACATTCACAGTGCAGGGCGGGGAAAGTATGTGAACCGTTGGATTTATAACTGGTTGACCCTCCTTTGGCAGCAATAACCTCAACCAAACGTTTTCTGTAGTTGTGGATCAGACCTGCACAACAGTCAGGAGGAATTTTGGACCGTTCCTCTTTACAAAACTGTTTCAGTTCAGCAATTGTCTTGGGATGTCTGGTGTGAACTGCTCTCTTGAGGTCAGGCCACAGCATCTCCATCGGGTTGAGGTCAGGACTCTGACTGGGCCACTCCAGAAGGAGTATTTTCTTCTGTTGTTGATTTACTTCTGTGTTTTGTGTCGTTGTCCTGTTGCATCACCCATCTTCTGCTGAACTTCAATTGGCGGACAGATAGCCTCACATTCTCATTCAAAATGTCTTGATAAACTTGAAAATGTATTTTTCCGTCGATGATAGCAAGCTGTCCAGGCTCTGAGGCAGCAAAGCAGCCCCAAACCATGATGTTCCCTCCACCATACTTTACAGTTGGGATGAGGTTTTGATGTTGGTGTGCTGTGCCTTTTTTTCTCCACACATAGTGTTGTGTGTTCCTTCCAAACAACTCAACTGTAGTTTCATCTGTCCACAGAATATTTTGCCAGTAGCGCTGTGGAACATCCAGGTGCACTTTTGCAAACTTCAGACAGCAATGTTTTTTTTGGACAGCAGTGGCTTCTTCCGTGGTGTCCTCCCATGAACACCATTCGTTTAGTGTTTTACGTATCGTAGACCCTTCAACAGAGATTTTAGTATGTTCCAGAGATTTCTGTAAGTCTTTAGCTGACACTCTAGGATTCTTCTTAACCTCATTGACCGTTCTGCGCTGTCCTCTTGCAGTCATCTTTGCAGGACGGCGACTCCTAGGGAGAGTAACAACAGTGCTGAACTTTCTCCATTTATAGACAATTTGTCTTACCGTGGACTGGTGAACATCAAAGGCATGATGCATGATGGAGGCATGATGGAGGCATGATGGAGGCATGATGGAGACATGATGGAGGCATGATGGAGGCAACTAGAAAGACTGTTTGGTTTGGGGACTGGTTGTACAGTGGCAAGAAAAAGTATGTGAACCCTTTGTAATTACCTGGATTTCTGCAGTGACTACACTACCTGCCCTCCATCATCCTGGAGATTTACCCATACTGCACTGGTGACTACACTACCTGCCCTCCATCATCCTGGAGATTTACCCATGTTGCACTGCTGACTACACTACCTGCCCTCCATCGTCCTGGAGATTTACCCATACTGCACTGCTGACTACACTACCTGCCCTCCATCGTCCTGGAGATTTACCCATACTGCACTGGTGACTACACTACCTGCCCTCCATCATCCTGGAGATTTACCCATACTGCACTGCTGACTACACTACCTGCCCTCCATCGTCCTGGAGATTTACCCATACTGCACTGCTGACTACACTACCTGCCCTCCATCATCCTGGAGATTTACCCATACTGCACTGCTGACTACACTACCTGCCCTCCATCGTCCTGGAGATTTACCCATACTGCACTGGTGACTACACTACCTGCCCTCCATCATCCTGGAGATTTACCCATACTGCACTGCTGACTACACTACCTGCCCTCCATCGTCCTGGAGATTTACCCATGTTGCACTGCTGACTACACTACCTGCCCTCCATCGTCCTGGAGATTTACCCATACTGCACTGGTGACTACACTACCTGCCCGCCATCATCCTGGAGATTTACCCATACTGCACTGGTGACTACACTACCTGCCCTCCATCGTCCTGGAGATTTACCCATACTGCACTGGTGACTACACTACCTGCCCTCCATCATCCTGGAGATTTACCCATACTGCACTGCTGACTACACTACCTGCCCTCCATCATCCTGGAGATTTACCCATACTGCACTGCTGACTACACTACCTGCCCTCCATCATCCTGGAGATTTACCCATACTGCACTGCTGACTACACTACCTGCCCTCCATCATCCTGGAGATTTACCCATACTGCACTGCTGACTACACTACCTGCCCTCCATCATCCTGGAGATTTACCCATACTGCACTGCTGACTACACTACCTGCCCTCCATCATCCTGGAGATTTACCCATACTGCACTGCTGACTACACTACCTGCCCTCCATCATCCTGGAGATTTACCCATACTGCACTGCTGACTACACTACCTGCCCTCCATCATCCTGGAGATTTACCCATGTTGCACTGCTGACTACACTACCTGCCCTCCATCATCCTGGAGATTTACCCATAATGCACTGGTGACTACACTACCTGCCCTCCATCATCCTGGAGATTTACCCATACTGCACTGCTGACTACACTACCTGCCCTCCATCATCCTGGAGATTTACCCATACTGCACTGCTGACTACACTACCTGCCCTCCATCGTCCTGGAGATTTACCCATACTGCACTGGTGACTACACTACCTGCCCTCCATCGTCCTGGAGATTTACCCATACTGCACTGGTGACTACACTACCTGCCCTCCATCGTCCTGGAGATTTACCCATACTGCACTGGTGACTACACTACCTGCCCTCCATCATCCTGGAGATTTACCCATACTGCACTGGTGACTACACTACCTGCCCTCCATTATCCTGGAGATTTACCCATACTGCACTGGTGACTACACTACCTGCCCGCCATCATCCTGGAGATTTACCCATACTGCACTGGTGACTACACTACCTGCCCTCCATCGTCCTGGAGATTTACCCATACTGCACTGGTGACTACACTACCTGCACGCCATCATCCTGGAGATTTACCCATACTGCACTGGTGACTACACTTCCTGCCCTCCATCATCCTGGAGATTTACCCATACTGCACTGCTGACTACACTACCTGCCCTCCATCATCCTGGAGATTTACCCATAATGCACTGGTGACTACACTACCTGCCCTCCATCATCCTGGAGATTTACCCATACTGCACTGGTGACTACACTACCTGCACGCCATCATCCTGGAGATTTACCCATACTGCACTGGTGACTACACTACCTGCCCTCCATCGTCCTGGAGATTTACCCATACTGCACTGGTGACTACACTACCTGCCCTCCATCGTCCTGGAGATTTACCCATACTGCACTGGTGACTACACTACCTGCCCTCCATCGTCCTGGAGATTTACCCATACTGCACTGGTGACTACACTACCTGCCCTCCATCGTCCTGGAGATTTACCCATACTGCACTGGTGACTACAATACCTGCCCTCCATCATCCTGGAGATTTACCCATACTGCACTGCTGACGACACTACCTGCCCTCCATTATCCTGGAGATTTACCCATACTGCACTGGTGACTACACTACCTGCCCGCCATCATCCTGGAGATTTACCCATACTGCACTGCTGACTACACTACCTGCCCTCCATCATCCTGGAGATTTACCCATACTGCA
Organism: Salvelinus namaycush; assembly: GCF_016432855.1. NCBI lineage: Eukaryota > Metazoa > Chordata > Actinopteri > Salmoniformes > Salmonidae > Salvelinus > Salvelinus namaycush. The sequence continues at coordinate 53,007,435 of NC_052312.1, read as the reverse complement.
CTGGTGACTACACTACCTGCCCTCCATCGTCCTGGAGATTTACCCATAATGCACTGGTGACTACACTACCTGCCCTCCATCGTCCTGGAGATTTACCCATACTGCACTGGTGACTACACTACCTGCCCGCCATCATCCTGGAGATTTACCCATACTGCACTGGTGACTACACTACCTGCCCGCCATCATCCTGGAGATTTACCCATACTGCACCAGGGGAGATTTACCCATACTGCACTGCTGACGACACTACCTGCCCGCCATCGTCCTGGTCACCACAACTCTGTGGCTGTGTGGCAAACACTCACTTCTTTCATTTCAAACCTCCCAGAATTCACCACTCCTACCCAGAAACCTCAGCTCTGTGTTTCCGTCTCGCCGTACCTCAGCCTCGCCCTGCGGGGAGGAGGAGAAGAAGGGAGGGAAAGGGGGAGGGAGGAGAGGAAGATGGATAGAGCATACCTGCCACTCGTCTCCGTGCGCTCCAGCAGCTTGATGCCAGGGATGCTAATGGCTCTCCAGGGAGGAGGCATAATGAAACAGCGTGGTGGGCTCCCCCCCCTCGCCACCTAATGAATTCAAAGGCACATGCTCCCACACCATCTCACTCAGACACTTTAAGGTCCTGCACTGGGTGTGTGTGTGTGTGTGTGTGTGTGTGTGTGTGTGTGTGTGTGTGTGTGTGTGTGTGTGTGTGTGTGTGTGTGTGTGTGTGTGTGTGTGTGTGTGTGTGTGTATAAAAACCAAAGGCCCCCAGTAGGGGTGTGTGGGTAAAATCACCGGGGAAGCCAAGCCAGTTAAAAAAACGTATTACAACCTACGTGGTAATAATTGTGTTGTTTGCTCTGTAACCCATTAGTTCATAGACCACCGTCATTTTACAATGAGGCCCGTGACAACAAAAAGACATGGGCAACAATGAACCAGCTAAGTTAGCTAGCTAGTTAACGTCAGCCTGCTAGGCTACATCTAGGCTACATATTAAACTTCAATCGTCTCAGGCCAGGGGCACTATATACAAATCTATGGTTAGATCGCCGTCAAAATTCAGTCAGAACCACAAGTCTCCATCCATGGCTTAGGAAAGGGATGATTTAGCAAGCTAGCTACAGCAGGACATCAACACAAGCAGACTAGAATCAGACACGTTTTTCTGACAATGATCACGTTTTGCTTAGGATCTGATTTGATTGGTGTGAAGCCAAATCCAAACTGGCTTCCCTTGGGGGGGGCTTTACTGCGCTAGGACAACCCACAGTTGAGCACAGCTCAACGCCGATTGGCTAATTCTTTTATAAAACTGTTCTATCAAGGGAAGCCAAATGCTTCCTGGCATCAATCAATCAAATACTACGGCGGCAACATGTTATATAGTCTTTTGTTCCAGACAGCATGAGATACGTGGTGTACACCTACTGAGACAGAGGGGGCGCTGTTTCCCTCCCATTGACTGTGTGTGTATTAATGCTCTGCTATGTAAAAGAGCGGTAGCAATACCTTGTGTCAGACAAAATGCATCGACTGCTCTGCTATGTACTCTCTGTATGCTACGGTACTGTGTGTGTGCGTGTGCGTGTGTGTGTGTGTGTGTGTGTGTGTGTGTGTGTGTGTGTGTGTGTGTGTGTGTGTGTGTGTGTGTGTGTGTGTGTGCGTGCGTGTGTCTGTCTGTTATAGTATGGCAGCACGGCTGATTGGCTCCTATTTGATGACAGATAAACAGACACCAATTAGATGATTCCACGAGGCTTGGAGCTTTAGCCCAGTGGACCCCCCCCAATAAAACCCAGGACGAATCCCAAACGCAACCCTGTTCCCTATGTAGTGCACTTCTTTTGACTTAGTCTCTGGACCCAAAGTGTTACACTGTACTTTCTTTAAAGGGCTTCATTTTATCACCATTTAAATGTAAAGATAATTTCTGATGGAACCGACACATGTTTACCGTGAATACAGTCTCCACTAACGTGGGAACACTGTCTTTAAACAGACTGTCAGACTGTAGTGTGTCTCTACAGACTATCAGACTGTAGTGTGTCTCTACAGACTATCAGACTGTAGTGTGTCTCTACAGACTATCAGACTGTAGTGTGTCTCTACAGACTATCAGACTGTAGTGTGTTTCTACAGACTATCAGACTGTAGTGTGTCTCTACAGACTATCAGACTGTAGTGTGTCTCTACAGACTATCAGACTGTAGTGTGTCTCTACAGACTATCAGACTGTAGTGTGTCTCTACCAGACTATCAGACTGTAGTGTGTCTCTACAGACTATCAGACTGTAGTGTGTCTCTACAGACTATCAGACTGTAATGTGTCTCTACAGACTATCAGACTGTAGTGTGTCTCTACAGACTATCAGACTGTAGTGTGTCTCTACAGAATATCAGACTGTAGTGTGTCTCTACAGACTATCAGACTGTAGTTTGTCTCTACAGACTATCAGACTGTAGTTTGTCTCTACAGACTATCAGAATGTAGTGTGACTCTACAGACTATCAGACTGTAGTGTGTCTCTACAGACTATCAGACTGTAGTGTGTCTCTACAGATGTGTCTCTACAGACTATCAGACTGTAGTGTGTCTCTACAGACTATCAGACTGTAGTGTCTCTACAGAATATCAGACTGTAGTGTGTCTCTACAGACTATCAGACTGTAGTGTGACTCTACAGACTATCAGACTGTAGTGTGTCTCTACAGACTATCAGACTGTAGTGTGGCTCTACAGACTATCAGACTGTAGTTTGTCTCTACAGACTATCAGACTGTAGTTTGTCTCTACAGACTATCAGACTGTAGTGTGTCTCTACAGACTATCAGACTGTAGTGTGTCTCTACAGACTATCAGACTGTAGTGTGTCTCTACAGACTATCAGACTGTAGTGTGTCTCTACAGACTATCAGACTGTAGTGTGTCTCTACAGACTATCAGACTGTAGTGTGTCTCTACAGACTATCAGACTGTAGTGTGTCTCTACAGACTATCAGACTGTAGTGTGTCTCTACAGACTATCAGACTGTAGTGTGACTCTACAGACTATCAGACTGTAGTGTGTCTCTACAGACTATCAGACTGTAGTGTGACTCTACAGACTATCAGAATGTAGTGTGTCTCTACAGACTATCAGACTGTAGTGTGTCTCTACAGACTATCAGACTGTAGTGTGTCTCTACAGACTATCAGACTGTAGTGTGTCTCTACAGACTATCAGACTGTAGTGTGTCTCTACAGACTATCAGACTGTAGTGTGTCTCTACAGACTATCAGACTGTAGTGTGTCTCTACAGACTATCAGACTGTAGTGTGACTCTACAGACTATCAGACTGTAGTGTGTCTCTACTTGTAGACTCTTTAGTTGATGACTCTTTAGTTGATGACTCTTTAGTTGATGACTCTTTAGTTGATGACTCTTTAGTTGATGACTCTTTAGTTGATGACTCTTTAGTTGATGACTCTTTAGTTGATGACTCTTTAGTTGATGACTCTTTAGTAGAAGACTCTTTAGTTGTAGACTCTTTAGTTGATGACTCTTTAGTAGATGACTCTTTAGTTGATGACTCTTTAGTTGTAGACTCTTTAGTTGTAGACTCTTTAGTTGATGACTCTTTAGTTGATGACTCTTTAGTTGATGACTCTTTAGTTGTAGACTCTTTAGTTGATGACTCTTTAGTTGTAGACTCTTTAGTTGATGACTCTTTAGTTGATGACTCTTTAGTTGATGACTCTTTAGTTGTAGACTCTTTAGTTGATGACTCTTTAGTTGATGACTCTTTAGTTGTAGACTCTTTAGTTGATGACTCTTTAGTTGATGACTCTTTAGTTGATGACTCTTTAGTTGATGACTCTTTAGTTGATGACTCTTTAGTTGATGACTCTTTAGTTGTAGACTCTTTAGTTGATGACTCTTTAGTTGTAGACTCTTTAGTTGTAGACTCTTTAGTTGATGACTCTTTAGTAGATGACTCTTTAGTTGATGACTCTTTAGTTGATGACTCTTTAGTTGATGACTCTTTAGTTGTAGACTCTTTAGTTGTAGACTCTTTAGTTAAAGGCTCTTTAGTTGATGACTCTTTAGTTGATGACTCTTTAGTTGATGACTCTTTAGTTGATGACTCTTTAGTTGATGACTCTTTAGTTGTAGACTCTTTAGTTAAAGGCTCTTTAGTTGTAGACTCTTTAGTAGATGACTCTTTAGTTGATGACTCTTTAGTAGATGACTCTTTAGTTGTAGACTCTTTAGTAGATGACTCTTTAGTTGTAGACTCTTTAGTAGATGACTCTTTAGTTGATGACTCTTTAGTTGAAGACTCTTTAGTTGATGACTCTTTAGTTGTAGACTCTTTAGTAGATGACTCTTTAGTTGATGACTCTTTAGTTGATGACTCTTTAGTTGATGACTCTTTAGTTGATGACTCTTTAGTAGATGACTCTTTAGTTGATGACTCTTTAGTTGTAGACTCTTTAGTTGATGACTCTTTAGTTGTAGACTCTTTAGTTGATGACTCTTTAGTAGATGACTCTTTAGTTGATGACTCTTTAGTTGATGACTCTTTAGTTGATGACTCTTTAGTTGATGACTCTTTAGTTGTAGACTCTTTAGTTGTAGACTCTTTAGTTGTAGACTCTTTAGTTGATGACTCTTTAGTTGTAGACTCTTTAGTTGATGACTCTTTAGTAGATGACTCTTTAGTAGATGACTCTTTAGTTGATGACTCTTTAGTTGATGACTCTTTAGTAGATGACTCTTTAGTTGATGACTCTTTAGTTGATGACTCTTTAGTTGATGACTCTTTAGTTGATGACTCTTTAGTTGATGACTCTTTAGTTGATGACTCTTTAGTAGATGACTCTTTAGTTGATGACTCTTTAGTTGTAGACTCTTTAGTTGATGACTCTTTAGTTGTAGACTCTTTAGTTGATGACTCTTTAGTTGATGACTCTTTAGTTGATGACTCTTTAGTTGTAGACTCTTTAGTTGATGACTCTTTAGTTGTAGACTCTTTAGTTGTAGACTCTTTAGTTGTAGACTCTTTAGTTGTAGACTCTTTAGTAGATGACTCTTTAGTTGTAGACTCTTTAGTTGATGACTCTTTAGTTGATGACTCTTTAGTTGTAGACTCTTTAGTTGATGACTCTTTAGTTGATGACTCTTTAGTTGATGACTCTTTAGTTGTAGACTCTTTAGTTGATGACTCTTTAGTTGATGACTCTTTAGTTGATGACTCTTTAGTTGTAGACTCTTTAGTTGATGACTCTTTAGTTGATGACTCTTTAGTTGATGACTCTTTAGTTGATGACTCTTTAGTTGATGACTCTTTAGTTGATGACTCTTTAGTTGATGACTCTTTAGTTGTAGACTCTTTAGTTGTAGACTCTTTAGTTGATGACTCTTTAGTTGATGACTCTTTAGTTGATGACTCTTTAGTTGATGACTCTTTAGTTGATGACTCTTTAGTTGTAGACTCTTTAGTTGATGACTCTTTAGTTGATGACTCTTTAGTTGATGACTCTTTAGTTGATGACTCTTTAGTTGTAGACTCTTTCATCTTTGTGGTTTTGCATTGACCTTTTTGTCTCGTGCTGAGAGAGCTGCTCAACGCTCACGGAGAGAGGGATTTTATCTATGTGGGAGGTCAATTCATGGGATATGATGGGTTGACACTCTCACTCACACACACACACTCTCTCTCTCTCTCTCTCTCTCTCTCTCTCTCTCTCTCTCTCTCTCTCTCTCTCTCTCGCTCTCTCACATACGCTCACACACACACTCTCACACACACACACACACACTCTCTCACACACACACACACACACACTCTCAAACACACACACACACACACACTCTCTCACACACACACACACACACACACTCTCACTCTCACACACACTCTCACTCTCACTCTCTCACACACACACACTCTCACTCTCACACACACACATTCTCTCACACACACATTCTCACACACACACACTCTCTCACACATACACACACACTTTATGATTGCAAAAGGGCTCTGTCTTGAATTTCTCAAAACAAAACAGTGTGACAGTCATTTTCCAATATGTCTGCCACAGCCACCTTAAACGGAGAGGAGAGCTGATCCCAGACAGACACCGGGGATGTGAGAAACAGAGCACTGTTTTGATTCCACCTGACAGACTAAAGGCTTTAAAACTTTGCTTTTATACACCAATATCTTCCATCATTTATCAGCCTTGAGTTTATGCATTGTTCAAATGTTTCAGGTACCACAACCACGTAAAGTGGTATTCCTTTATACTGAGATATATCTATTTACCTCCTAAAACACACATCTTAACTTGAATTTAACTTAACTTTAATCTACACAGAGTGGACAAAACATTAAGAACACTTGAAATCAAATCAAATCAAATGGTTGGTATACTCAGTGTGTACCAGTCCAATGACAGAATATGTCCTTATACCTCCCCTGTACTGGTCCAATGACAGAATATGTCCTTATACCTCCCCTGTACTGGTCCAATGACAGAATATGTCCTTATACCTCCCCCTGTACTGGTCCAATGACAGAATATGTCCTTATACCTCCTCTGTACCGGTCCAAAGACAGACTATGTCCTTATACCTCCCCTGTACTGGTCCAAAGACAGAATATGTCCTTATACCTCCTCTGTACCGGTCCAAAGACAGAATATGTCCTTATACCTCCCCTGTACCGGTCCAATGACAGAATATGTCCTTATACCTCCCCTGTACTGGTCCAAAAACAGAATATGTCCTTATACCTCCCCTGTACCGGTCCAAAGACAGAATATGTCCTTATACCTCCTCTGTACTGGTCCAAAGACAGAATATGTCCTTATACCTCCCCTGTACCGGTCCAATGACCTGTCATTCTGTAGGGCTGTGTTGATGGTAGACCTGTCATTATGTAGGGCTGTATTGATAGTAGACCTGTCATTCTGTAGGGCTGTGTTGATAGTAGACCTGTCATTCTGTAGGGCTGTGTTGATGGTAGACCTGTCATTCTGTAGGGCTGTGTTGATGGTAGACCTGTCATTCTGTAGGGCTGTGTTGATGGTAGACCTGTCATTCTGTAGGGCTGTGTTGATGGTAGACCTGTCATTCTGTAGGGCTGTGTTGATGGTAGACCTGTCATTCTGTAGGGCTGTGTTGATAGTAGACCTGTCATTCTGTAGGGCTGTGTTGATGGTAGACCTGTCATTCTGTATGGCTGTGTTGATGGTAGACCTGTCATTCTGTAGGGCTGTGTTGATAGTAGACCTGTCATTCTGTAGGGCTGTGTTGATGGTAGACCTGTCATTCTGTAGGGCTGTGTTGATAGTAGACCTGTCATTCTGTAGGACTGTGTTGATGGTAGACCTGTCATTCTGTAGGGCTGTGTTGATGGTAGACCTGTCATTCTGTAGGGCTGTGTTGATAGTAGATCTGTCATTCTGTAGGGCTGTGTTGATAGTAGACCTGTCATTCTGTAGGGCTGTGTTGATGGTAGACCTGTCATTCTGTAGGGCTGTGTTGATGGTAGACCTGTCATTCTGTAGGGCTGTGTTGATGGTAGACCTGTCATTCTGTAGGGCTGTGTTGATGGTAGACCTGTCATTCTGTAGGGCTGTGTTAATGGTAGACCTGTCATTCTGTAGAGCTGTGTTGATGGTAGACCTGTCATTCTGTAGGGCTGTGTTGATGGTAGACCTGTCATTCTGTAGAGCTGTGTTGATGGTAGACCTGTCATTCTGTATGGCTGTGTTGATAGTAGACCTATCATTCTGTAGGGCTGTGTTGATGGTAGACCTGTCATTCTGTAGGGCTGTGTTGATGGTAGACCTGTCATTATGTAGGGCTGTGTTGATGGTAGACCTGTCATTCTGTAGGGCTGTGTTGATGGTAGACCTGTCATTCTGTAGGGCTGTGTTGATAGTAGACCTGTCATTCTGTGGGGCTGTGTTGATGGTAGACCTGTCATTCTGTAGGGCTGTGTTGATGGTAGACCTGTCATTCTGTAGGGCTGTGTTGATGGTAGACCTGTCATTCTGTAGGGCTGTGTTGATGGTAGACCTGTCATTCTGTAGGGCTGTGTTGATAGTAGACCTGTCATTCTGTAGGGCTGTGTTGATAGTAGACCTGTCATTCTGTAGGACTGTGTTGATGGTAGACCTGTCATTCTGTAGGGCTGTGTTGATGGTAGACCTGTCATTATGTAGGGCTGTGTTGATAGTAGATCTGTCATTCTGTAGGGCTGTGTTGATAGTAGACCTGTCATTCTGTAGGGCTGTGTTGATGGTAGACCTGTCATTCTGTAGGGCTGTGTTGATGGTAGACCTGTCATTCTGTAGGGCTGTGTTGATGGTAGACCTGTCATTCTGTAGGGCTGTGTTGATGGTAGACCTGTCATTCTGTAGGGCTGTGTTAATGGTAGACCTGTCATTCTGTAGAGCTGTGTTGATGGTAGACCTGTCATTCTGTATGGCTGTGTTGATAGTAGACCTATCATTCTGTAGGGCTGTGTTGATGGTAGACCTGTCATTCTGTAGGGCTGTGTTGATGGTAGACCTGTCATTCTGTAGGGCTGTGTTGATGGTAGACCTGTCATTCTGTAGGGCTGTGTTGATGGTAGACCTGTCATTCTGTAGGGCTGTGTTGATAGTAGACCTGTCATTCTGTGGGGCTGTGTTGATGGTAGACCTGTCATTCTGTAGGGCTGTGTTGATGGTAGACCTGTCATTCTGTAGGGCTGTGTTGATGGTAGACCTGTCATTCTGTAGGGCTGTGTTGATGGTAGACCTGTCATTCTGTAGGGCTGTGTTGATGGTAGACCTGTCATTCTGTAGGGCTGTGTTGATAGTAGACCTGTCATTCTGTAGGGCTGTGTTGATAGTAGACCTGTCATTCTGTAGGACTGTGTTGATGGTAGACCTGTCATTCTGTAGGGCTGTGTTGATGGTAGACCTGTCATTATGTAGGGCTGTGTTGATAGTAGATCTGTCATTCTGTAGGGCTGTGTTGATAGTAGACCTGTCATTCTGTAGGGCTGTGTTGATGGTAGACCTGTCATTCTGTAGGGCTGTGTTGATGGTAGACCTGTCATTCTGTAGGGCTGTGTTGATGGTAGACCTGTCATTCTGTAGGGCTGTGTTGATGGTAGACCTGTCATTCTGTAGGGCTGTGTTAATGGTAGACCTGTCATTCTGTAGAGCTGTGTTGATGGTAGACCTGTCATTCTGTATGGCTGTGTTGATAGTAGACCTATCATTCTGTAGGGCTGTGTTGATGGTAGACCTGTCATTCTGTAGGGCTGTGTTGATGGTAGACCTGTCATTCTGTAGGGCTGTGTTGATGGTAGACCTGTCATTCTGTAGGGCTGTGTTGATGGTAGACCTGTCATTCTGTAGGGCTGTGTTGATGGTAGACCTGTCATTCTGTAGAGCTGTGTTGATGGTAGACCTGTCATTCTGTATGGCTGTGTTGATAGTAGACCTATCATTCTGTAGGGCTGTGTTGATGGTAGACCTGTCATTCTGTAGGGCTGTGTTGATGGTAGACCTGTCATTCTGTAGGGCTGTGTTGATAGTAGACCTGTCATTCTGTATGGCTGTGTTGATGGTAGACCTGTCATTCTGTAGGGCTGTGTTGATAGTAGACCTGTCATTCTGTAGGGCTGTGTTGATGGTAGACCTGTCATTCTGTAGGGCTGTGTTGATAGTAGACCTGTCATTCTGTAGGACTGTGTTGATGGTAGACCTGTCATTCTGTAGGGCTGTGTTGATGGTAGACCTGTCATTCTGTAGGGCTGTGTTGATAGTAGATCTGTCATTCTGTAGGGCTGTGTTGATAGTAGACCTGTCATTCTGTAGGGCTGTGTTGATGGTAGACCTGTCATTCTGTAGGGCTGTGTTGATGGTAGACCTGTCATTCTGTAGGGCTGTGTTGATGGTAGACCTGTCATTCTGTAGGGCTGTGTTGATGGTAGACCTGTCATTCTGTAGGGCTGTGTTAATGGTAGACCTGTCATTCTGTAGAGCTGTGTTGATGGTAGACCTGTCATTCTGTATGGCTGTGTTGATAGTAGACCTATCATTCTGTAGGGCTGTGTTGATGGTAGACCTGTCATTCTGTAGGGCTGTGTTGATGGTAGACCTGTCATTCTGTAGGGCTGTGTTGATGGTAGACCTGTCATTCTGTAGGGCTGTGTTGATGGTAGACCTGTCATTCTGTAGGGCTGTGTTGATGGTAGACCTGTCATTCTGTAGAGCTGTGTTGATGGTAGACCTGTCATTCTGTATGGCTGTGTTGATAGTAGACCTATCATTCTGTAGGGCTGTGTTGATGGTAGACCTGTCATTCTGTAGGGCTGTGTTGATGGTAGACCTGTCATTATGTAGGGCTGTGTTGATGGTAGACCTGTCATTCTGTAGGGCTGTGTTGATGGTAGACCTGTCATTCTGTAGGGCTGTGTTGATAGTAGACCTGTCATTCTGTGGGGCTGTGTTGATGGTAGACCTGTCATTCTGTAGGGCTGTGTTGATGGTAGACCTGTCATTCTGTAGGGCTGTGTTGATGGTAGACCTGTCATTCTGTAGGGCTGTGTTGATGGTAGACCTGTCATTCTGTAGGGCTGTGTTGATGGTAGACCTGTCATTCTGTAGGGCTGTGTTGATAGTAGACCTGTCATTCTGTAGGGCTGTGTTGATAGTAGACCTGTCATTCTGTAGGACTGTGTTGATGGTAGACCTGTCATTCTGTAGGGCTGTGTTGATGGTAGACCTGTCATTATGTAGGGCTGTGTTGATAGTAGATCTGTCATTCTGTAGGGCTGTGTTGATAGTAGACCTGTCATTCTGTAGGGCTGTGTTGATGGTAGACCTGTCATTCTGTAGGGCTGTGTTGATGGTAGACCTGTCATTCTGTAGGGCTGTGTTGATGGTAGACCTGTCATTCTGTAGGGCTGTGTTGATGGTAGACCTGTCATTCTGTAGGGCTGTGTTAATGGTAGACCTGTCATTCTGTAGAGCTGTGTTGATGGTAGACCTGTCATTCTGTATGGCTGTGTTGATAGTAGACCTATCATTCTGTAGGGCTGTGTTGATGGTAGACCTGTCATTCTGTAGGGCTGTGTTGATGGTAGACCTGTCATTCTGTAGGGCTGTGTTGATGGTAGACCTGTCATTCTGTAGGGCTGTGTTGATGGTAGACCTGTCATTCTGTAGGGCTGTGTTGATGGTAGACCTGTCATTCTGTAGAGCTGTGTTGATGGTAGACCTGTCATTCTGTATGGCTGTGTTGATAGTAGACCTATCATTCTGTAGGGCTGTGTTGATGGTAGACCTGTCATTCTGTAGGGCTGTGTTGATGGTAGACCTGTCATTCTGTAGGGCTGTGTTGATAGTAGACCTGTCATTCTGTAGGGCTGTGTTGATAGTAGACCTGTCATTCTGTAGGGCTGTGTTGATGGTAGACCTGTCATTATGTAGAGCTGTGTTGATGGTAGACCTGTCATTCTGTATGGCTGTGTTGATGGTAGACCTGTCATTCTGTAGGGCTGTGTTGATGGTAGACCTGTCATTCTGTAGGGCTGTGTTGATGGTAGACCTGACATTATGTAGAGCTGTGTTGATGGTAGACCTGTCATTATGTAGAGCTGTGTTGATGGTAGACCTCTCATTATGTAGGGCTGTGTTGATAGTAGACCTGTCATTCTGTAGGGCTGTGTTGATAGTCGACCTGTCATTCTGTAGGGCTGTGTTGATGGTAGACCTGTCATTCTGTAGAGCTGTGTTGATGGTAGACCTGTCATTCTGTAGGGCTGTGTTGATGGTAGACCTGTCATTCTGTAGGGCTGTGTTGATGGTAGACCTGTCATTCTGTAGAGCTGTGTTGATGGTAGACCTGTCATTATGTAGGGCTGTGTTGATGGTAGACCTATCATTCTGTAGGGCTGTGTTGATGGTAGACCTGTCATTCTGTAGGGCTGTGTTGATGGTAGACCTGTCATTCTGTAGGGCTGTGTTGATGGTAGACCTGTCATTCTGTAGGGCTGTGTTGATGGTAGACCTGTCATTCTGTAGGGCTGTGTTGATGGTAGACCTGTCATTCTGTAGGGCTGTGTTGATGGTAGACCTGTCATTATGTAGAGCTGTGTTGATGGTAGA
>NC_052312.1:52980283-52992783 GCF_016432855.1 Salvelinus namaycush | reverse complement strand
TACAGGAGGTCTGTTCTCTCCTGGGTCTCTATCTATCTCTATCATGCTAGGTGTCTACAGGAGGTCTGTTCTCTCCTGGGTCTCTATCTATCTCTATCATGCTAGGTGTCTACAGGAGGTCTGTTCTCTCCTGGGTCTCTATCTATCTCTATCATGCTAGGTGTCTACAGGAGGTCTGTTCTCCACCTGGTTCTCTATCTATCTCTATCATGCTAGGTGTATACAGGAGGTCTGTTCTCCCCCAGATCTCTATCTATCTCTATCATGCTAGATGTCTACAGGAGGTCTGTTCTCCCCTGTTCTAACAGTGCGTTCCTCCTGTCTCTTCTGCAGGTTGTTTGGTGTAACAGGGAACTGTGCGGCTTGCAGTAAGCTGATCCCAGCCTTTGAGATGGTGATGAGAGCTAAAGAGAACGTCTATCACCTGGACTGCTTCGCCTGTCAGCTCTGCAATCAGAGGTGAGTTTACTGGACAGGAAGCAGCTCCTCGTGTCCAGTCAGCCAATGAGGAGGCTTGATGTTGAGAAGGGGTGGGACAGTGTGGACGTTCCCGAATCAGTCTCTAACAGTCCCTGACGGTGTCCATGTTAGGACAGCCTCAATCTCAGCAGGAGTTGACTGATTCTGGTCTAATAGTCCCTGATCAGAGATAGTCTGGTCTAACAGTCCCTGATCAGAGATAGTCTGGTCTAACAGTCCCTGATAAGTGATAGTCTGGTCTAACAGTCCCTGATCAGAGATAGTCTGGTCTAACAGTCCCTGATAAGTGATAGTCTGGTCTAACAGTCCCTGATCAGAGATAGTCTGGTCTAACAGTCCCTGATCAGTAATAGTCTGGCCTAACAGTCCCTGATCAGAGATAGTCTGGTCTAACAGTCCCTGATCAGTAATAGTCTGGTCTAACAGTCCCTGATCAGAGATAGTCTGGTCTAACAGTCCCTGATCAGAGATAGTCTGGTCTAACAGTCCCTGATCAGAGATAGTCTGGTCTAACAGTCCCTGATCAGAGATAGTCTGGTCTAACAGTCCCTGATCAGAGATAGTCTGGTCTAACAGTCCCTGATCAGAGATAGTCTGGTCTAACAGTCCCTGATCAGAGATAGTCTGGTCTAACAGTCCCTGATCAGTAATAGTCTGGTCTAACAATCCCTGATCAGTAATAGTCTGGCCTAACAGTCCCTGATCAGAGATAGTCTGGTCTAACAGTCCCTGATCAGAGATAGTCTGGTCTAACAGTCCCTGATCAGAGATAGTCTGGTCTAACAGTCCCTGATCAGAGATAGTCTGGTCTAACAGTCCCTGATCAGAGATAGTCTGGTCTAACAGTCCCTGATCAGTAATAGTCTGGTCTAACAATCCCTGATCAGTGATAGTCTGGCCTAACAGTCCCTGATCAGAGATAGTCTGGTCTAACTGTCCCTGATCAGAGATAGTCTGGTCTAACAGTCCCTGATCAGTGATAGTCTGGTCTAACAGTCCCTGATCAGTGATAGTCTGGCCTAACAGTCCCTGATCAGTGATAGTCTGGTCTAACTGTCCCTGATCAGTGATAGTCTGGCCTAACAGTCCCTGATCAGTGATAGTCTGACCTAACAGTCCCTGATCAGAGATAGTCTGGTCTAACAGTCCCTGATCAGTGATAGTCTGGTCTAACAGTCCCTGATCAGAGATAGTCTGGCCTAACAGTCCCTGATCATAAATAGTCTGATCTAATAGTCCCTGATCAGTGATATTCTGGTCTAACAGTCCCTGATCAGCGATAGTCTGGTCTAACAGTCCCTGATCAGTGATAGTCTGGTCTAACTGTCCCTGATCAGAGATAGTCTGGCCTAACTGTCCCTGTTAATGGTGCTGATACGAGATGCTGGGCAGCACCTCCTACTGCTGAGTTCATCTATCTACAGCAATGCCGTCAGTCTCCCATCCAGGGTTTGTCCAAACCCTGCCTTTCTTAGCTGGGATATTTGTCACTGTCAATTACCAATGTGTTAACGTGAGAATGCATGCTGTGAAATCAGAGGAAATGAAATGTAACCGTACTATATCTATCATACAGCATCTATGAGACTCCGTACTGTATCACACAGCATCTATGAGGCTCCGTACTGTATCTATCATACAGCATCTATGAGACTCCGTACTGTATCTATCATACAGCATCTATGAGACTCCGTACTGTATCTATCATACAGCATCTATGAGGCTCCGTACTGTATCTATCATACAGCATCTATGAGACTCCGTACTGTATCATACAGCATCTATGAGACTCCGTACTGTATCATACAGCATCTATGAGACTCTGTACTGTATCTATCATACAGCATCTATGAGACTCCGTACTGTATCACACAGCATCTATGAGACTCCGTACTGTATCACACAGCATCTATGAGACTCCGTACTGTATCACACAGCATCTATGAGACTCCGTACTGTATCTATCATACAGCATCTATGAGACGCCGTACTGTATCTATCATACAGCATCTATGAGGCTATTTAGGCCTGTACAGCATTAGAGAAGTCATCAACAGCTGTTATTTCAGTTCAGACCAGGATTCATCTGAAACTAGACCAAACATATTGGCCCAGGGTTTCAAGATGTGTCTAGGAACAGGATTATGTTTAGATATAGGATTCAATCAAATCAAAGTGTATTTAAACAGCATTTCAAGTTTGATTTGATTTAGTCCTTAGATTTTTTGGGTTGACATGGAAACGTGAATCTAATCAATATCAATTATTAATTAGTTGACAAACTGGAATTAAAGCTAGACTCAGTACAGATGGAACTATCCAAACTGGATTTAAAGCCAGACTCAGTACAGATGGAACTATTCAAACTGGAATTAAAGCTAGACTCAGTACAGATGGAACTATCCAAACTGGAATTAAAACCTGATTCAGCACAGATGGAGCTATCCAAACTGGAATTAAAACCAGACTCAGCACAGATGGAACTATCCAAACTGGAATTAAAGCTAGACTCAGTACAGATGGAACTATCCAAACTGGAATTAAAGCCAGACTCAGTACAGATGGAACTATCCAAACTGGAATGAAAGCCAGACTCAGTACAGATGGAACTATCCAAACTGGAATTAAAGCCAGACTCAGTACAGATGGAACTATCCAAACTGGAATTAAAACCTGATTCAGCACAGATGGAGCTATCCAAACTGGAATTAAAACCTGATTCAGCACAGATGGAGCTATCCAAACTGGAATTAACTTCTTCTGGCTGCAAGCCCGACGTCGGTACACTTATGACAACAGCCAGCTCAAGTACAGGGCGCGAAATTCAAAATATATATTTTTTAAATATTTAACTTTCACACATTAACAAGTCCAATACAGCAAATGAAAGATAAACATCTTGTGAATCCAGCCAACATGTCCGATTTTTAAAATGTTTTACAGCGAGAACACCACGTATATTTATGTTAGCTCACCACCAAATACAAAAAATGACAGTCTTATAACGTGTTATACAATAAATCTATGTTTTGTTCGAAAAATGTGCATATTTGAGCTATAAATCAGTTTTACATTGCAGCTACCATCACAGCTACCGTCAGAAATAGCACCGAAGCAGCCAGAGTAATTACAGACACCAACGTCAAATACCTAAATACTCATCATAAAACATTTCTGAAAAATATATGGTGTACAGCAAATTAAAGACAGGCATCTTGTGATTCCAGCCAATATTTCCGATTTATTAAGTGTTTTACAGCGAAAACACAATATAGCATTATATTAGCTTACCACAATAGCCAGAAACACAAGCCATTTACCAGCAGCGAAAGTTAGCGATCGTAACAAACCAGCAAAAGATATATAATTTTTGACTAACCTTGATAAGCTTCATCAGATGACAGTCCTATAACATCAGGTTATACATACACTTATGTTTTGTTCGAAAATATGCATATTTAGAGCTGAAATCAGTGGTTACACATTGTGCTAACGTAGCATCTTTTTCCCAGAACGTCCGGATATTTTTCTGACTCTCACATATTCTGACCAAATAACTATTCATAAACATTACTAAAAAATACATGTTGTATAGGAAATGATAGATACACTAGTTCTTAATGCAATCGCAGTGTTAGAATTCTAAAAATAACTTCATTACGACATAAGGCTTACGTTATGGCGAGCGAGTGCCCAAAACCTTGGCGCAAAACTAATAGTACACAGTTCGACAGATATATGAAATAGCATCATAAAATGGGTCCCACTTTTGATGAGCTTCAATCAGAATGTTGTACAAGAGGTCCTTTGTCAAGAACAATCGTTGTTTGGATTTAGAACGTCCTTTTTCCCTCTTGAATTAGCAAGCGCACTAGCCAAGTGGCGCGAAGCTCTCCTTCCTGAACAAAGGCACACAACGCAACACGCCTAACGTCCCGAATAAATTTCAATAATCTAATAAAACTATATTGAAAAAACATACTTTACGATGATATTGTCACATGTATCAAATAAAATCAAAGCCGGAGATAGTAGTCGCCTATAACGACAGCTTTACAGAAGGCAATTCCAGGTCCATCCTCGCGCTTTCCAGAAAACAGGAAATGGGTGACACGTCATTCCAAGAGGATTTATTCCACCTCAGACCAAGATAAACACCGCATTTCTTCTCTCACTGCCTCTTGACATCTAGGGGAAGGTGTATGACGTGCATGTATACTAATACGTATCATGCCCATTTATAGGCAGGACCTAGAACAGAGCATCGTTTTCAGACTTTCCACTTCCTGGTCAGGAAGTTTGTGCCAAATGAGTTCTGTTTTACTCACAGATATAATTCAAACGGTTTTAGAAACTAGAGAGTGTTTTCTATCCAATAGTAATAATAATATGCATATTGTACGAGCAAGAATTGAGTATGAGGCCGTTTGAAATGGGCACCTTTTATCAGAGCTACTCAATACTGCCCCTGCAGCCAGAAGAAGTTAAAGCCAGACTCAGTACAGATGGAACTATCCAAACTGGAATTAAAGCCAGACTCAGTACAGATGGAACTATCCAAACTGGAATTAAAGCCAGACTCAGTACAGATGGAACTATCCAAACTGGAATTAAAGCCAGACTCAGTACAGATGGAACTATCCAACCTGGAATTAAAGAATGGGATGAAGCCAGTGTCTCAGATGGGACTATCCAACCAGAAGTTAAAGAATGGGATGAAGCCAGTGTCTCAGATGGGACTATCCAACCAGAAGTTAAAGAATGGGATGAAGCCCGTGTCTCAGATGGAACTATCCAACCAGAAGTTAAAGAATGGGATGAAGCCAGTGTCTCAGATGGAACTATCCAACCAGAAGTTAAAGAATGGGATGAAGCCAGTGTCTCAGATGGAACTATCCAACCAGAAGTTAAAGAATGGGATGAAGCCAGTGTCTCAGATGGGACTATCCAACCAGAAGTTAAAGAATGGGATGAAGCCCGTGTCTCAGATGGAACTATCCAACCAGAAGTTAAAGAATGGGATGCGGGAGAGATATAGATAGATAGATAGAGGGAGAGGGAGAGATAGATAGAGATAGAGGGTGAGATAGAGGGGGAGATAGAGGGAGAGATAGAGGGGGAGATAGAGGGAGAGATAGAGGGGGAGATAGAGAGAAAGGGAGAGATAGAGGGGGAGATAGAGGGGGAGATAGAGGGAGAGATAGAGAGATAGAGGGGGAGGTAGAGGTAGTTCTAAACATAGTTCTAGAACTCCTCACTGCCACGTACCGTCTCGTTTTATGTATCTGACCTGGGCTGAACAAGTCTTCCTTCTCTCTCTTACAAGCAGAGATGCACTAACGTGACACAGTCAGAATGTACAGATGTTTCAAAAATAACATCTGTTACCTTGGCAACCCAGAGTTGATGAGAGTACTCAGCACTGCAACACACAGAGAGAGAAACTCACTACATTACAGCTAAAAGTACACACAAACACACACAAACACACACACACACACCGGCACACACACACACACACACACACACAGTTCTCAGAGTAGCACTCAGAGTGAGGCATGCTCCATGTTTTTCTTTCAGTGAATGTCTATCTGAACTCTTCCTTCACCGTCTGTCTGATCCCTTCCTTCACCGTCTGTCTGATCTCTTCCTTCACCGTCTGTCTGATCCCTTCCTTCACCGTCTGTCTGATCTCTTCCTTCACCGTCTGTCTGATCTCTTCCTTCACCGTCTGTCTGATCTCTTCCTTCACCGTCTGTCTGATCTCTTCCTTCACCGTCAGTCTGAACTCTTCCTTCACCGTCTGTCTGATCTCTTCCTTCACCGTCTGTCTGATCTCTTCCTTCACCGTCTGTCTGATCTCTTCCTTCACCGTCTGTCTGATCTCTTCCTTCACCGTCTGTCTGAACCCTTCCTTCACCGTCTGTCTGAACCCTTCCTTCACCGTCTGTCTGAGCCCTTCCTTCACCGTCTGTCTGATCTCTTCCTTCACCGTCTGTCTGATCCCTTCCTTCACCGTCTGTCTGATCCCTTCCTTCACCGTCTGTCTGATCCCTTCCTTCACCATTTGTCTGATCTCTTCCTTCACCGTCTGTCTGAGCCCTTCCTTCACCGTCTGTCTGATCTCTTCCTTCACCGTCTGTCTGATCCCTTCCTTCACCGTCTGTCTGATCTCTTCCTTCACCGTCTGTCTGAGCCCTTCCTTCACCGTCTGTCTGATCCCTTCCTTCACCGTCTGTCTGAATCCTTCCTTCACCGTCTGTCTGATCTCTTCCTTCACCGTCTGTCTGATCCCTTCCTTCACCGTCTGTCTGAACCCTTCCTTCACCGTCTGTCTGAACCCTTCCTTCACCGTCTGTCTGATCCCTTCCTTCACCGTCTGTCTGATCTCTTCCTTCACCGTCTGTCTGAGCCCTTCCTTCACCGTCTGTCTGATCCCTTCCTTCACCGTCTGTCTGAATCCTTCCTTCACCGTCTGTCTGATCTCTTCCTTCACCGTCTGTCTGATCCCTTCCTTCACCGTCTGTCTGATCCCTTCCTTCACCGTCTGTCTGAACCCTTCCTTCACCGTCTGTCTGATCTCTTCCTTCACCGTCTGTCTGAACCCTTCCTTCACCGTCTGTCTGATCTCTTCCTTCACCGTCTGTCTGAGCCCTTCCTTCACCGTCTGTCTGAATCCTTCCTTCACCGTCAGTCTGATCCCTTCCTTCACCATTTGTCTGATCTCTTCCTTCACCGTCTGTCTGAGCCCTTCCTTCACCGTCTGTCTGAGCCCTTCCTTCACCGTCTGTCTGAGCCCTTCCTTCACCGTCTGTCTGAGCCCTTCCTTCACCGTCTGTCTGATCCCTTCCTTCACCATCTGTCTGATCTCTTCCTTCACCGTCTGTCTGAGCCCTTCCTTCACCGTCTGTCTGAGCCCTTCCTTCACCGTCTGTCTGATCCCTTCATTCACCGTCTGTCTGAGCCCTTCCTTCACCGTCTGTCTGAACTCTTCCTTCACCGTCTGTCTGATCTCTTCCTTCACCGTCTGTCTGATCTCTTCCTTCACCGTCTGTCTGATCTCTTCCTTCACCGTCTGTCTGAATCCTTCCTTCACCGTCAGTCTGAACTCTTCCTTCACAGTCAGTCTGAATACCAAAACTCCTACAGGTCTAATACACTGGGAAAGTGAAGTTTATTTACGCCTTACTTCCATATTCAGCTTTTCAAATTTAGACTGGACTTAAAGCTCACATCATTATATTATGATATTCATAGCATACGAGAACCACTTAACAACTAAAAGAAAACTTCCAAACCAACCCCTACTTCTCTTCCAGTGGTCGGAGCTCAAGATCGACATATTCCACTTAGTCATAGAGATGTCACAGCGTCTCTGCTCTGAATGGCTGACCCCAGCATGTCAAAATCCAAGTTTCTCCGTGTTTTTCCCGTTGGTAACATTTCCAGTGTGTCTAAATGCAATCAGTGGTATACATCTGAATCGTGGCTACTGGTCATTAGAACGTATTGATAACAACAGCTGTTTTTTTATCAACGTGTCGAGCTAGTAAACACATTTTAACAGGGTAAGGTAGGGGGCTTTCCACAGCTCGAATGGTTATAAATTCCATAAAATGTATATGTAAATATAATTATAATATAAAATCGGATGTTACCTACCGCTGTTCAGATGGTTGGTCTGTCGTGGCGCCTCACAGCAGCCCCATCGGTAGTTCAGTCACCCGTCACAATGTCACCGCCGCTCGCCACCACACTGCCGAGATGTATGGCAAAGCACCCTGGGTAATTAGAGCTGTTCTTCAGCTCTGTGTTTTGTTGTTGTTGTTTCTTAACATCTTCAACATTTTGGAGGAATATCCTTAGAAGACATCTAGTGTCTTTGTGGCAGTGTCCGCCACACACACACACACACAGAGACACACACACACACACACACACACACACACACACACACACACACACACACACACACACACACACACACACACACACACACACACACACAGAATCCTGGATGTAAGATGACGCCGGAGAGGAAGGAAGACGTTTTACGTGTCCCCAACCTATTGTGTTTTTGCTCCGTTTATTTGTGTTGTTTTGTAACAATTTTTTAAAACTTATTTTGTACACATTGTTGCCGCTACCGTCTCTTATGTCCGGAAATAACTTCTAGACATCAGGACTGCGATTACTCACCACGGACTGGCAGAATCCTTTTATTTCCCTTTCACAACTCTGACGAGCCCGACGCGAAGGATACGCTGCTTCCTCGGGAACAGGCCCGATCCCTGTGATCTGCGTGAAGAGGAGGCAGAGAAAAACGGGCCAAAGGGCAGGCTGCCTTCTGAGAATTCGTAGGCGATTGAATAAATCCCCACTTCCCTCCATTCTGCTAGCAAACGTGCAATCTTTGGAGAATAAAATCGACGACCTACACGGAGGATTAAACTACCAACGGGACATTCAAAACTGTAATATCTTATGCTTCACGGAGTCGTGGCTGAACGACGACACTATCATCATACAGCTGGCTGGTTATACGCTGCACCGGCAGGATAGAACAGCGGCGTCTGGTAAGACAAGGGAAGGCGGACTATGTTTTGTAAACAACAGCTGGTGCACAATATCTAAGGAAGTCTCAAGCTATTGCTCGCCTGAGGTAGAGTGTCTCATGATAAGCTGTAGACCAGACTATCTACCTTAAAAGGTTCTACAGCTGCACCATCGAGAGCATCCTGACTGGTTGCATCACTGCCTGGTATGGAAAACTGCTCGGCCTCCGACCGCAAGACACTTAAGAGAGTAGTGCGAACGGTCCAGTACATCACCGGGGCTAAGCTTCCTGCCATCCAGGACCTCTATACCAGGCGGTGTCAGAGGAAGACCCTAAAAATTGCCAAAGACTCCAGCCACCCTAGTCATCTCTCTGCTACCGCACGGCAAGATGTACAGGAGCGCCAAGTCTAGGTCCAAGAGGCTTCTAAACAGCTTCTACCCCCAAGCCATAAGCCTCCTGAACATCTAATCAAATGGCTACCCAGACTATTTGCATTGCCACCCCCCCCCCCCCCCCCCTCTCTTTACATCACTGCTACTCTCTCTTGTTGTCATCTATGCATAGTCACTTCAATAACTCTACCTATATGTACACACTACCTAAACTGACCGGTGTCCCCGCACATTGACTCTGTACTGGTACCCCCTGTATATAGTCTCACTATTGTTATTTACTGCTGCTCTTTAATTATTTGTAACATTTATCTCTTATTAATATTCATATTTTTTACACTGCACTGTTGTATTCGGCGCATGTGACTAATAAAATTGTATTTTATTTTAGTTGACTCTCTCTTCTCTCCCTCTCTCGTTGTCTCTCCCTCTCTTCTCTCTCACTCTCTCTCCCTCTCTCTCACGCTCATCTCCTCCTCTCTCCTCTCTCCCTCTCTCCTCTCCCTCTCTCTCTTCTCTCCCTCTCTCTCTCTCTCTCTCCTCATGCTCGCTCTCAGCTCGCTGTCTCTCTCCCTCTCTCGTTCTCTCGCTCTCTCTCTCTCTCTCTCTCGCCTCTCTCTGTCTCTCTCTCCCTCTCTCTCTCTCCTCTCTCCCTCTCGCTCTCTCTCTCTCTCTCTCTCTCTCTCTCTCTCTCTATCATCTCCTCTCTCTCTCTCTCTCTCTATCTTTCGCTGTCTCTCTCTCTCTCTCTCTCTATCTCTTGCTGTCTCTCTCTCTCTCTCTCTCTCGCTGTCTCCTCTCTCGCTGTCTCGCTGTCTCTCTATCTCTCGCTGTCTCTCTCCCTCTCTCTCTATCTATCTCTCGCTGTCTCTCTCCCTCTCGTTGTCTCTCTCCCTCTCTCGCTGTCTCTCTATCTCTCGCTGTCTCTCTCTCGCTGTCTCTCTCTCTCTCTCGCTGGTCTCTCTCTCTCCTCTCTCGCTGTCTCTCTCCCTCTCTCTCTCTCTCTCTCTCTCGCTGTCTCTCTCCGCTGTCTGTCTCGCTGTCTCTCTCTCTTTAAAAGCCTGTAGTCGTTCCACCTCACATAGAGAAAGCAACAGAATTGATAAGGTGGTGTCAGACAGGATGATGATTGGGCTTTTCTGGTGGCAGAACATGACGAGAGAGAACGGACGATACGCTACATCTACTACATTCCTCCTCCGTTTCCCAAACGCTCTGTCATCGGACCGACGGAGAATCACTTTGGTCAGCGAGCGAAGTAGTGACGGATGCATTATCTCTCTCTAAACACAGCACACACATACACATTCTCAATTACACACTGTGCTCATCGTACACGACGCACAAAACACACAGAGACACCACCACACACCTAAACACATCACACACGCAGCTACACACAGACAGCCGCCTTGTCCAGAACACTGTGTTGTTTACCGAGCACGTCAGTTGAAAGCTTGTACATTGTTTCTGGTACAGACACACACAGCTGGAGGATGATGTCTCTGTCCACGTGGAGGCTGGACTCATTGTCTCTACTTCCATCTGGTAGTTGTGGCCTCTTAGCTGAACTATACTGTACTAGTCCTTACTGGACTACTGGTACTAGTCTCCCCTGACTAACTGTAGCGTAGTCCTCCTGACTACTGTACTAGTCCTCCTGACTACTGTACTAGTCTCCGGTCTGACTACTGTTCTAGTCCTCCCTGGGTCTGACTACTGTACTAGTCCCCCTGGGTCTGACTACTGTACTAGTCCTCCTGGGTCTGACTACTGTACTAGTCCTCCTGGGTCTGACTACTGTACTAGTCCTCTGGGTCTGACTACTGTACTAGTCCTCCTGGGTCTGACTACTGTACTAGTCCTCCTGGGCTGACTACTGTACTAGTCCTCCTGGGTCTGACTACTGTACTAGTCCTCCTGACTACTGTACTAGTCCTCCCGGGTCTGACTACTGTTACTAGTCCTCCTGGGTGCTACTGTACTAGTCTCCCTGGGTCTGACTACTGTACTAGTCCTCCTGGGTCTGACTACTGTA
Source organism: Salvelinus namaycush (assembly GCF_016432855.1). Taxonomy (NCBI): domain Eukaryota; kingdom Metazoa; phylum Chordata; class Actinopteri; order Salmoniformes; family Salmonidae; genus Salvelinus; species Salvelinus namaycush. Next base: position 52,981,313 of record NC_052312.1, on the reverse strand, counting down.
CTAGTCCTCCTGGGTCTGACTACTGTACTAGTCCCCTGGGTCTGACTACTGTACTAGTCCTGCTGGGTCTGACTACTGTACTAGTCCTCCTGACTACTGTACTAGTCCTCCTGGGTCTGACTACTGTACTAGTCCTCCTGGGTCTGACTACTGTACTCGTCCTCCTGGGTCTGACTACTGTACTAGTCCTCCTGACTACTGTACTAGTCCTCCTGACTACTGTACTAGTCCTCCTAACTACTGTACTAGTCCTCCTGACTACTGTACTAGTCCTCCTGACTACTGTACTAGTCCCCTGACTACTGTACTAGTCCCCTGGGTCTGACTACTGTACTCGTCCTCCTGGGTCTGACTACTGTACTAGTCCTGCTGGGTCTGACTACTGTACTAGTCCTCCTGGGTCTGACTACTGTACTCGTCCTCCTGGGTCTGACTACTGTACTAGTACTCCTGGGTCTGACTACTGTACTAGTCTCCTGACTACTGTACTAGTCCCCCTGGGTCTGATACTGTACTAGTCCTGCTGGGTCTGACTACTGTACTAGTCCTCCTGGTCTGACTACTGTACTAGTCCTTGGGTCTGACTACTGTACTAGTCCCCCTGGGTCTGACTACTGTACTAGTCCCCCTGGGTCTGACTACTGTACTAGTCCCGGGGTCTGACTACTAGTCCTCCTGGGTCTGACTACTGTACTAGTCCCCCTGGGTCTGACTACTGTACTAGTCCTCCTGGGTCTGACTACTGTACTAATCCTGGGTCTGACTACTGTACTAGTCCTCCTGACTACTGTACTAGTCCTGCTGGGTCTGACTACTGTACTAGTCCCTTGGGTCTGACTACTGTACTAGTCCTCCTGGTCTGACTACTGTACTAGTCCTCCGGGTCTGACTACTGTACTAGTCCTCCTGGGTATGACTACTGTACTAGTCCTCCTGGGTGACTACTGTACTAGTCCTCCTCCTGGGTCTGATACTGTACTAGTCCTCCTGGGTACACTCTACTGTACTAGTCCTCCTGGGTCTGACTACT
>NC_052312.1:52966740-52980183 GCF_016432855.1 Salvelinus namaycush | reverse complement strand
AATTTTTTTTCTCCTCTTTGTTTTTGGGTTTAGGAACATAAACACACGGACATAAGCATGACACTGCACCTGTGATAACATCTGCAAAGTGTGTGTACGCGACCAATCTAATTCGATTGGTCTGCAGTGATGAACACTGTTTCATAGGTCAGAGACATGGTTTTCTCCATCTGTACCCTCTGTTGTCTGTTGCTTGGTATGCAGTCATGAACATTGTTTCTTTCACAGGGCTATATAAAACCATTTATCTGGAGAGAGATGTGATTACTGAGATTTAGCCGGCTCCCTAGATGAGCTGTTTATTGTGCTATCATACCCCAGGGGTCCTCTCTCTCTCTCCCCCTCTCTCCCCCTCTCTCTCCCTCTCTCTCCCTCTCTCTCCCCCCCCCCATTTTTTCTCCACCCTCTAACTCTCTTCCTCTCCTCCCTGCACCTCATTCTCATTTTGGAGGAAAAGTCCCTCTCTGATTTATATGCAAAGTTTATTTTATTTTATTAAACCCAAATTGTTCACATCAAACACCCAGCAGATTAATTCAATCTAAACGCTGTGAGATAGTCGTAGTTTAGTATGTAATAAAGGTGTGGTTGAGGTGTTACTGTGCAATATCACAATACAGGTGTGGTTGAGGTGTTACTGTGGAATATCACAATACAGGTGTGGTTGAGGTGTTACTGTGGAATATCACAATACAGGTGTGGTTGAGGTGTTACTATGGGATATCACAATACAGGTGTAGTTGAGGTGTTACTGTGGAATATCACAATACAGGTGTGGTTGAGGTGTTACTGTGGAATATCACAATACAGGTGTGGTTGAGGTGTTACTGTGGAATATCACAATACAGGTGTGGTTGAGGTGTTACTGTGGAATAGCACAATACAGGTGTGGTTGAGGTGTTACTGTGGAATAGCACAATACAGGTGTGGTTGAGGTGTTACTGTGGAATATCACAATACAGGTGTGGTTGAGGTGTTACTGTGGAATAGCACAATACAGGTGTGGTTGAGGTGTTACTGTGGAATAGCACAATACAGGTGTGGTTGAGGTGTTACTGTGGAATATCACAATACAGGTGTGGTTGAGGTGTTACTGTGGAATAGCAATACAGGTTGTGTTGAGGTGTTACTGTGGAATAACAATACAGGTGTGGTTGAGGTGTTACTGTGGAATATCACAATACAGGTGTGGTTGAGGTGTTACTGTGGAATATCACAATACAGGTGTGGTTGAGGTGTTACTGTGGAAATACACAATACAGGTGTGGTTGAGGTGTTACTGTGGAATATCACAATACAGGTGTGGTTGAGGTGTTACTGTGGAATATCACAATACAGGTGTGGTTGAGGTGTTACTGTGGAATATCACAATACAGGTGTGGTTGAGGTGTTACTGTGGAATATCACTAATACAGGTGTGGTTGAAGGTGTTACTGTGGAATATCACAATACAGGTGTGGTTGAGGTGTTACTGTGGAATATCACAATACAGGTGTGGTTGAGGTGTTACTGTGGAATATCACAATACAGGTGTGGTTGAGGTGTTACTGTGGAATATCACAATACAGGTGTGGTTGAGGTGTTACTGTGGAATATCACAATACAGGTGTGGTTGAGGTGTTACTGTGGAATATCACAATACAGGTGTGGTTGAGGTGTTACTGTGGAATATCACAATACAGGTGTGGTTGAGGTGTTACTGTGGAATATCACAATACAGGTGTGGTTGAGGTGTTACTGTGGAATATCACAATACAGGTGTGGTTGAGGTGTTACTGTGGAATATCACAATACAGGTGTGGTTGAGGTGTTACTGTGGAATATCACAATACAGGTGTGGTTGAGGTGTTACTGTGGAATATCACAATACAGGTGTGGTTGAGGTGTTACTGTGGAATATCACAATACAGGTGTAGTTGAGGTGTTACTGTGGAATATCACAATACAGGTGTGGTTGAGGTGTTACTGTGGAATATCACAATACAGGTGTGGTTGAGGTGTTACTGTGGAATATCATATGTGAGAAGAGAGGACACATCATCCTAGCAGCCAGTTCACTGTATCAACACAGAGGAAAGATCACTTGGAATTTAGGAAGAAAAGAAGCCTGGTTGTATACCGAGTTTTTACGTGTGTATGTGTGTATTTGCGTGCGTGCGTATGTGTGTGTACGTGTGTACGTGTGTACGTGTGTACGTGTGTACATGTGTACGTGTGTACGTGTGTGTACGTGTGTATGTGTGTATGTGTGTTTACGTGCGTATGTGTGTATGTGTGTACGTGTGTGTACGTGTGTATGTGTGTATGTGTGTTTACGTGCGTATGTGTGTATGTGTGTACGTGTGTGTACGTGTGTACGTGTGTGTACGTGTGTATGTGTGTATGTGTGTGTACGTGCGTATGTGTGTATGTGTGTACGTGTGTACGTGTGTGTACGTGTGTGTACGTGTGTACGTGTGTACGTGTGTACGTGTGTACGTGTGTACGTGTGTACGTGTGTGTGTACGTGTGTACGTGTGTACGTGTGTATGTGTGTATGTGTGTACGTGTGTACGTGCGTGGCTGCGTGCTTGTACGTAGCGGTGTGCCTGTGTGCACGGCATACCAATAGCCTACCTTCTTGTATGCGATCCAGTCGAACACTCTGTCTATGTCCGTGGCGTCGTACACCTCCTGAGAGATAGGATGGGAGCTGGCCAGCCCGTCCAACAGCATCACCTCATGGAGAACATCAGTCAGGAAACGCTGCTTCTCCTGAGGGTCACAGGGTCAGAGGTCAGAGAGGTCAGAGAGGTCGATGACACACATGAGATAGGTGTCAGTCACTACTGTAGCAAAACAACAATGAATACAGCGGGGAAGCACTTGGAAAGATGTCTTCTGAACTCAATGTTACTTGGTTAAATAAAGAGGTCTTCTGAACTCAATGGGACTACTTGGTTAAATAAGGAGGTATTCTGAACTCAATAGGACTACTTGGTTAAATAAAGAGGTCTTCTGAACTCAATGGGACTACTTGGTTAAATAAAGAGGTCTTCTGACCTCAATGGGACTACTTGGTTAAATAAAGAGGTCTTCTGACCTCAATGGGACTACTTGGCTAAATAAAGAGGTCTTCTGACCTCAATAGGACTACTTGGTTAAATAAAGAGGTCTTCTGAACTCAAAAGGACTACTTGGTTAATTAAAGAGGTCTTCTGACCTCAATGGGACTACTTGGTTAAATAAAGAGGTCTTCTGAACTCAATGGGACTACTTGGTTAAATAAAGAGGTCTTCTGAAATCAATAGGACTACTTGGTTAAATAAAGAGGTCTTCTGAACTCAATGGGACTACTTGGCTAAATAAAGAGGTCTTCTGAACTCAATAGGACTACTTGGTTAAATAAAGAGGTCTTCTGAACTCAATAGGACTACTTGGTTAAATAAAGAGGTATTCTGAACTCAATAGGACTACTTGGTTAAATAAAGAGGTATTCTGAACTCAATGGGACTACTTGGTTAAATAAAGAGGTATTCTGAACTCAATAGGACTACTTGGTTAAATAAAGAGGTCTTCTGAACTCAATAGGACTACTTGGTTAAATAAAGAGGTCTTCTGAACTCAATAGGACTACTTGGTTAAATAAAGAGGTATTCTGAACTCAATGGGACTACTTGGTTAAATAAAGAGGTCTTCTGAACTCAATAGGACTACTTGGTTAAATAAAGAGGTCTTCTGAACTCAATGGGACTACTTGGTTAAATAAAGAGGTCTTCTGAACTCAATGGGACTACTTGGTTAAATAAAGAGGTCTTCTGACCTCAATGGGACTACTTGGTTAAATAAAGAGGTCTTCTGACCTCAATAGGACTACTTGGTTAAATAAAGAGGTCTTCTGACCTCAATGGGACTACTTGGTTAAATAAAGAGATCTTCTGACCTCAATGGGACTACTTGGTTAAATAAAGAGGTCTTCTGACCTCAATGGGACTACTTGGTTAAATAAAGAGATCTTCTGACCTCAATAGGACTACTTGGTTAAATAAAGAGATCTTCTGACCTCAATGGGACTACTTGGTTAAATAAAGAGATCTTCTGACCTCAATGGGACTACTTGGTTAAATAAAGAGATCTTCTGACCTCAATGGGACTACTTGGTTAAATAAAGAGATCTTCTGACCTCAATGGGACTACTTGGTTAAATAAAGAGGTCTTCTGATCTCAATGGGACTACTTGGTTAAATAAAGAGATCTTCTGACCTCAATGGGACTACTTGGTTAAATAAAGAGATCTTCTGACCTCAATGGGACTACTTGGTTAAATAAAGAGGTCTTCTGATCTCAATGGGACTACTTGGTTAAATAAAGAGATCTTCTGACCTCAATGGGACTACTTGGTTAAATAAAGAGGTCTTCTGATCTCAATGGGACTACTTGGTTAAATAAAGAGGTCTTCTGACCTCAATGGGACTACTTGGTTAAATAAAGAGATCTTCTGACCTCAATGGGACTACTTGGTTAAATAAAGAGATCTTCTGACCTCAATGGGACTACTTGGCTAAATAAAGAGGTCTTCTGACCTCAATGGGACTACTTGGTTAAATAAAGAGGTCTTCTGACCTCAATGGGACTACTTGGTTAAATAAAGAGGTCTTCTGACCTCAATAGGACTACTTGGTTAAATAAAGAGGTCTTCTGACCTCAATAGGACTACTTGGTTAAATAAAGAGGTCTTCTGAACTCAATAGGACTACTTGGTTAAATAAAGAGGTATTCTGAACTCAATAGGACTACTTGGTTAAATAAAGAGGTATTCTGAACTCAATGGGACTACTTGGTTAAATAAAGAGGTATTCTGAACTCAATAGGACTACTTGGTTAAATAAAGAGGTCTTCTGAACTCAATAGGACTACTTGGTTAAATAAAGAGGTCTTCTGACCTCAATAGGACTACTTGGTTAAATAAAGAGGTCTTCTGAACTCAATAGGACTACTTGGTTAAATAAAGAGGTCTTCTGACCTCAATAGGACTACTTGGTTAAATAAAGAGGTCTTCTGACCTCAATAGGACTACTTGGTTAAATAAAGAGGTCTTCTGACCTCAATGGGACTACTTGGTTAAATAAAGGTTAAAAAGAGACAAAGTGATGAAGCTGGGGTAAATGTTCTGTATGTACTTAGGTAATGTTTGGGTAAACGTAGGGGGTTCCAGGTAACAGTATTTTACTGTGTGTCATATAATGATTGGACTCATCCTACTGAGGACGATGGGGGATAATACCTTTCAATGAGTCTGAGGAAGGTTTGATTCCAATATAATCCATTAATCCAAGATAATTATTATTCTAATGTGATGAGAGCTCATGGAAATGCACTAACAGCCCAAACATTTACGAGAAAAAAACGTCTTGGTAAATCGAATAATCCCACACTTCACACCTCTCCCCCTACACCTAACCCCCTCAGATAGGGTGAGGCACGACTGCACCATAAGGTGGCAGGAAGGAAAAGGAGAGAACAGCCTTCTGGGTAGTTAATAGCTCATTTGTTATGAAAATTGGAAAAAAAAAGCAAGATGCTAATGTCAGCCTTCTGGGATGTTACGGGAGAGAGGGAAAGAGAGAGAGAGAGAGAGAGTGGGAAAGAGAGAGAGTGGGAAAGAGAGGGAAAGAGAGAGAGTGGGAAAGAGAGAGATTGGGAAAGAGAGCGAGAGAGAGAGAGAGAGAGGGAAAGAGAGAGGGAAAGAGAGAGAGAGAGAGAGAGAGAGAGGGAAAGAGAGAGGGAAAGAGAGAGAGAGAGAGAGAGAGAGAGAGAGAGAGAGAGAGAGAGGGAAAGAGAGACCGTGGGAAAGAGAGAGAGTGGGAAAGAGAGAGATAGTGAGAGAGAGAGATAGTGAGAGAGAGAGATAGTGAGAGAGAGAGTGAGAGTGAGAGAGAGTGGGAGAGAGTGGGAAAGAGAGAGAGAGAGAGAGAGAGAGAGAGAGAGAGAGAGAGAGAGAGAGAGAGAGAGAGAGAGAGAGAGAGAGAGAGTGGGAAAGAGAGAGAGAGAGAGAGAGTGGGAGAGAGAGAGAGAGTGGGAGAGAGAGAATAGAGGGGAGTGTGGTAGACAGAAAGCGAGGGAGAGAGAGGAAGAGAGAACCAAAGAGACAGAGAGAGGGAGGGAGACATGATTTGTGCATAATGATGTTTGATTTTAAGCTCTCTGTCCCGTCCGTGTTATGGAGGGAGAGGTGGAGATTTAGCGCACATCGTCACGTCTCAGCCTGAGCTGTTATAAACGTAAAATCTTCCTCATAGAGGATTATGAAACAGCTAATTGCCAGTTATCCACTTTGTATAGTTTAATAAAACATCTGCCAGCCGGGTCAGGACTTTCTTCTCTTTAAAAAATGAGCGACTCCTCTGCCAGAGAATATGCTTCTGCATGATCAATCCAGCCCTATAGTAAATCACAGTAGTTCTCTCTCCATTCCTTCTTATTGTATAACATTATAAAACTCTTAATGGAGTCCTTATCGTATAACATTATATTCCTCTAAACATTATATTCCTCTAAACATTATATTCCTCTAAACATTATATTCCTCTTACTGGAGTTCTTATTGTATAACATTATATTCCTCTAAACATTATATTCCTTTAAACATTATATTCCTCTAAACATTATATTCCTCTAAACATTATATTCCTCTAAACATTATATTCCTCTAAACATTATATTCCACTAAATGGAGTTCTTATCGTATCACATTATATTCCTCTAAACATTATATTCCTCTAAACATTATATTCCTCTAAACATTATATTCCTTTTACTGGAGTTCTTATTGTATAACATTATATTCCTCTTAACATTATATTCCTCTTATTGGAGTTCTTATTGTATAACATTATATTCCTCTAAACATTATATTCCTTTTACTGGAGTTCTTATTGTATAACATTATATTCCTCTAAACATTATATTCCTTTAAACATTATATTCCTCTAAACATTATATTCCTCTAAACATTATATTCCTCTAAATGGAGTTCTTATTGTATAACATTATATTCCTCTTAACATTATATTCCTCTTACTGGAGTTCTTATTGTATAACATTATATTCCTCTAAACATTATATTCCTCTAAACATTATATTCCTCTAAACATTATATTCCTCTAAATGGAGTTCTTATTTTATAACATTATATTCCTCTAAACATTATATTCCTCTAAACATTATATTCCTCTAAACATTATATTCCTCTAAACATTATATTCCTCTAAACATTATATTCCTCTAAACATTATATTCCTCTTAACATTATATTCCTCTAAACATTATATTCCTCTTAACATTATATTCCTCTTACTGGAGTTCTTATTGTATAACATTATATTCCTCTAAACATTATATTCCTCTTAACATTATATTCCTCTTACTGGAGTTCTTATTGTATAACATTATATTCCTCTAAACATTATATTCCTCTAAACATTATATTCCTCTAAACATTATATTCCACTAAATGGAGTCATTATTTGTAACATTATATTCCTCTAAACATTATATTCCTCTAAACATTATATTCCTCTAAACATTATATTCCACTAAATGGAGTTCTTATTGTATCACATTATATTCCTCTAAACATTATATTCCTCTAAACATTATATTCCTCTAAACATTATATTCCACTAAATGGAGTCATTATTTGTAACATTATATTCCTCTAAACATTATATTCCTCTAAACATTATATTCCTCTAAACATTATATTCCACTAAATGGAGTCATTATTTGTAACATTATATTCCTCTAAACATTATATTCCTCTAAACATTATATTCCTCTAAACATTATATTCCACTAAATGGAGTCATTATTTGTAACATTATATTCCTCTAAACATTATATTCCTCTAAACATTATATTCCTCTAAACATTATATTCCACTAAATGGAGTCATTATTTGTAACATTATATTCCTCTAAACATTATATTCCTCTAAACATTATATTCCACTAAATGGAGTCCTTATTTATAACATTATATTCCACTAAATTGAGTTCTAATAAGGCATCCCAGATTGTGTGTTGATTCTCATTAAAAAAAGTAATTAAACATTGATAATGTAATACTGAATTATGGTAATTACGCTCAACTAGATTATTCTCTACGGAAATAAATGTTGGCCGGAAAATCCTTGCTGCATGCCATCTCTCCATCTCTCGATGAAACAATAACAAAACATCTCTCAATGGAACAAACAAACACTTTGATTCTTATTCAGGGGTTGACCATTATTCAAAAGCAACACAAAGCACATTTTGGGTGAAATTACCTTCCAATAGAAATGTCCACAACACTAAGTCAGATATAATTACCCTTTGATAATACCAGGGGCAGCTTTCAGTGTTTTGTTTTGTAGTCTTTCAAAGACATTAAGTACTCAATATTCTTTTGATTACAATATAGAAGGGATGCTGTAACCAGATAATAATAATGTTTGCATCCCTGGATAAAAGTAGTGCACTATATAGGGAATAGGGTGTCATTTGGGATGCAGATAATAACAATGTCTGTTGCCTTACGTGAGTAAAGAATAATATTGGCTTAATTATTGCAGTCAATCACTATGGCAAAGCAGCAGTTATTTTATGTTTGAGGAATACATTTAGAGTTTATATTCTGTCTGTATTCCTGGCTGGACAAACTAAAGTATGAGTGGCCCAGCGGTCTAAGACACTGCACCTCAGTGCTAGAGGCGTCACTACAGACCCTGGTTCGATTCCAGGCTGTATCACAGCGGTCTAAGACACTGCACCTCAGTGCTAGAGGCGTCACTACAGACCCTGGTTTGATTCCAGGCTGTATCACAGCAGTCTAAGACACTGCATCAAAGCACTAGAGGCGCCACTACAGACCCTGGTTCGATTCCAGGCTGGATCACAGCGGTCTAAGACACTGCACCTCAATGCTAGAGGCGTCACTACAGACCCTGGTTTGATTCCAGGCTGTATCACAGCAGTCTAAGACACTGCAACTCAGTGCTAGAGGTGTCACTACAGACCCTGGTTCGATTCCAGGCTGTATCACAGCGGTCTAAGACACTGCACCTCAGTGCTAGAGGCGTCACTACAGACCCTGGTTCCATTCCAGGCTGTATCACAGCGGTCTAAGACACTGCATCACAGCACTAGAGGCGTCACTACAGACCCTGGTTCCATTCCAGGCTGTATCACAGCGGTCTAAGACACTGCATCTCAGCGCTAGAGGCGTCACTACAGACCCTGGTTCGATTCCAGGCTGTATCACAGTGGTCTAAGACACTGCACCTGTATCACAGTGGTCTGCACCTCAGTGCTAGAGGTGTCACTACAGACCCTGGTTCCATTCCAGGCTGTATCACAGCGGTCTAAGACACTGCATCACAGACCCATCACTACAGAGGCTGTATCACAGTGGTCTAAGACACTGCATCACAGCACTAGAGGCGTCACTACAGACCCATCACTACAGAGGCTGCATCACAGCACTAGAGGCGTCACTACAGACCCTGGTTCGATTCCAGGCTGTATCACAGCACTAGAGGCGTCACTACAGACCAATCACTACAGAGGCTGTATCACAAACGGCCATGATTGGGAGTCTCATAGGGCGACGCATAACTAGCCCAGCGTCGTCCGAGTTTGGCCGGGGTAGGTCATCATTGGCCCAGCCTCGTCCGAGTTTGGCCGGGGTAGGTCATCATTAGCCCAGCCTCGTCCGAGTTTGGCCGGGGTAGGTCATCATTGGCCCAGCCTCGTCCAAGTTTGGCTGGGGTAGGTCGTCATTAGCCCAGCATCGTCCGAGTTTGGCCGGGGTAGGTCATCATTGGCCCAGCCTCGTCCAAGTTTGGCTGGGGTAGGTCGTCATTAGCCCAGCATCGTCCGAGTTTGGCCGGGGGAGGTCGTCATTAGTCCAGCCTCGTCAGAGTTTGGCCGGGGGAGGTCGTCATTGTAAATAACTTTCCCAGTTAAATAAAGGTTCAATTAATAAAATGTCTATCGGTCGAAACAGTCGAAACTCTTAACGGATTTTTAAAAAACGTTCTAATAAATGCAACAGTTGGACAATGGATGAAGATACTCCAAACTTTTAGAATTTGTATAATCAATAAGATATTGACTGAATTATTAATACATAAAACATTTTACTGGAGCCGATAAATAATTCACGGAGTTCAGGTATTGTGGAGGGAATTCAGGTAGTCAATTTATTTTCAAATGTCACTTTTTTTCTGAGAATGCAGTCAAATATACATTTTGTTAGTGTATCAGGTATTTTGTACAAATATTTTTTGTTTAACAAAATAAAATGATTTGTTGCCTCATTTACATAAATACACTGGGTATATTTGCATATATGAAACAATTAACATAAAGGGGTGGAACAAGGCTGGAACCACCAAAACACTTGCACTCACATGTACTGTCTAGTCCTACCTGAACTCAGATGTACTGTCTAGTCCTACCTGCACTCACATGTACTGTCTAGTCCTACCTGCACTCACATGTACTGTCTAGTCCTACCTGCACTCACATGTACTGTCTAGTCCTACCTGCACTCACATGTACTGTCTAGTCCTACCTGCACTCGCATGTACTGTCTAGTCCTACCTGCACTCGCATGTACTGTCTAGTCCTACCTGCACTCGCATGTACTGTCTAGTCCTACCTGCACTCACATGTACTGTCTAGTCCTACCTGCACTCACATGTACTGTCTAGTCCTACCTGCACTCGCATGTACTGTCTAGTCCTACCTGCACTCGCATGTACTGTCTAGTCCTACCTGCACTCGCATGTACTGTCTAGTCCTACCTGCACTCGCATGTACTGTCTAGTCCTACCTGCACTCGCATGTACTGTCTAGACCTACCTGCACTCGCATGTACTGTCTAGACCTACCTGCACTCGCATGTACTGTCTAGACCTACCTGTACTCGCATGTACTGTCTAGTCCTACCTGCACTCGCATGTACTGTCTAGTCCTACCTGCACTCGCATGTACTGTCTAGTCCTACCTGCACTCGCATGTACTGTCTAGTCCTACCTGCACTCACATGTACTGTCTAGTCCTACCTGCACTCACATGTACTGTCTAGTCCTACCTGCACTCACATGTACTGTCTAGTCCTACCTGCACTCACATGTACTGTCTAGTCCTACCTGCACTCACATGTACTGTCTAGTCCTACCTGCACTCACATGTACTGTCTAGTCCTACCTGCACTCACATGTACTGTCTAGTCCTACCTGCACTCACATGTACTGTCTAGTCCTACCTGCACTCACATGTACTGTCTAGTCCTACCTGCACTCACATGTACTGTCTAGTCCTACCTGCACTCACATGTACTGTCTAGTCCTACCTGCACTCACATGTACTGTCTAGTCCTACCTGCACTCACATGTACTGTCTAGTCCTACCTGCACTCACATGTACTGTCTAGTCCTACCTGCACTCACATGTACTGTCTAGTCCTACCTGCACTCACATGTACTGTCTAGTCCTACCTGCACTCACATGTACTGTCTAGACCACCTCATTAATTATTGTTGGTGTCACGCTCTCTTACATAATTCAATAGGAGTGTCAATAGAAGGATAGACTTGGATTAAAAATCGACCCGCTTGGCTCTAGATTCAATTCCACAACAACAAAAAATGATCACCCATCAGAATAAAGTTATGTTTCTTCTCTTTCTGGTGATGTACTGCAAGTGTTGATGAATCTTTAGCGTTCTTCTAGCTGTATTCCACTGAGCCCATTTCAGCCATTACCGGGATGTGGTTGACAGGTCTTTACAAACATTTCCGCGGTTGTAACGTTAACTGGAGAGAGAGAAAAAAACGACAGGCACAAGCAAAGACTATGAAAGAATCACAGGAGTAAAAATGAAAGTAATCAATCCAGCGAGATGTAAGTGTCAGGTGTATTTTGCCCCCCTCCTCCTCCAACACAGGAAATAGATGGCAGAAAAATAAAGATCCTCAGGGGGGCGGGGCATGCGCGTTGCTACTAGCAACATCTGGAGTGAAGAGTACAACGTCTGGATATTGTCTGGACCCTCTCGCTCAGTCAACTCTATCTGGCTGTATACTAACAATAAAGCATTGGAGGGACGGAGGGACGGAAGGAAGGAGAGAGGAAGAAAGTGAGAGAGAGAGAGAACGAGGAAGAAAAGAGAAGGAAAGAGATATATACAAGTAGAGAGAGAATAAAGAGAGAGAGAGAATGAGGTTAGGAGAGAGCTAGAGAGAGCGAGAGAGAGAGAGTGAGTGAGAAAGTGAGAGAGAGAGAGAGAGAGAATGAGGTTAGGAGAGAGCGGGAGAGAGAACGAGAGAGAGTGAGTGAGGAAGTGAGAGAGAGAGAGAGAGAGAATGAGGTAAGGAGAGAGCGCGAGAGAGAGAGTGAGAGAGAGAATGAGGTTAGGAGAGAGAGAGAGAGAGAGAGAGAGAGAGAGAGAGAGAGAGAGAGAGAGAGAGAGAGAGACAGAGAGACAGAGAGAGAGAGTGTTGACCAGCTAAGGAAGTGTGGATGTCATGTAAGTGACATGACAGCTCTATGAAATGAGTTAACAGAACCCTCCATCTGGACCATGTGTCTCCTCAACATGAGCTTCAGTCCTGATCATATTTAATCTGGGTTCTTCTCTCTCTCTGCCCTGCCACCGTATTCAGACTGCTACCTCAGCACTGGGCTGCTGGCCGCTCGGGACTGTGACACACACACACACTCTCACACACACACACACACACACACACACACACACACACACACACACACACACACACACACACACACACACACACACACACACACACACACACACACACACACACACACACACACACACACACACACACACAGCATCTGCCTGCACAGGTCTTACACCTCAGGAAGGCAGTGTCACAAATCACATCCTAATCCCTATATTGTATATATTGTTTGACCAGAGCCTGTCAAAAGTAGTGCACTATAAAGGGTACAGGGTGTCATTTGGGACACAGACAGTTCCTTCCTTCTAATGAGGCAGACGGTCCTCAGCAGACGGTCTAGCAGAGATAGACACAGAGAGAGTGTCAGAAGCAAAGAGAGAAACAGACAGAGAAAGAGAAAAAGACACAGAGAGACAGAGAGAGACAGAGAGAGACAGAGAGAGACAGAGAGAGACAGAGATAGAGACAGAGATAGAGACAGAGAGAGAGACAGAGAGAGACAGAGAGAGAGACAGAGAGACAGAGAGAGAGACAGAGAGACAGAGAGAGACAGAGAAAGACACAGAGACACAGAGAGAGAGAAACAGAGACAGACAGAGAGACAGAGAGTGAGACAGAGAGAGAGAAAGAGAGTGAGACAGAGAGAGAGAGAGAGACAGAGAGAGACAGAGAGAGAGAGAGAGACAGAGAGAGAGAGAGAGAGAGAGAGAGAG